>NW_010226243.1:45628-73419 GCF_000690775.1 Eurypyga helias
ATAAACACCACCCCCCACAGATAAAATACATCTGGAAAGAAAACAGTGGAAAGAAAACTACCCTTCAGTGAGGTAGTGCACTTACCTTGCTGCTTCTTCTATCAGCTTTAAACAATCCCAGAAGTCTTGTTTTTTCTTTTTCTATTGCATCATTGCTTACTGAAGCCTTTCGACTTGGTTCTGAAACAATTACAACAAAATATGTTTTACAGTTCTGAAATAAAGATTCAGAAGATCAGTATTTTAAAACATCCTGGATTAATGCTGCATTCTTTTGAGAAGGAGACATTATGAATTGAATTATCTAAGTAACTGCCAGATCCCACACTTTCTTTTTCATCAAACTTTTTATTTGTTCCAAGTTTGTTCCAAAAGCTAGTGGAGATAAATGGAATAATTTAATAAACTTCAACAAATTTTCAATCACAATTTACTAATCCTTACTAAAAGGCAAAACATGAGCAAGTTGCTTAGCCTTTAGAAATGCTTGTTAGAGGTCTCATTTAAAACCCGTGGAGTACTCTAATACCTGGGGGGGGGGTGAGGGGGGGGGAGGGAAGACTTTTCAAAAAGGTGAGTATCATTAACAATCCACAGGCTGGACTTAACATAGTTAAATCAATGGAAAGATTCTGAATGTGGATTTGAATCAGGCTCCATGGAGAGGAAAGACACCTTTTCCCTTGGAAAAACGGCTCTCCTTAAAACTTAAACATGTCAGTCATGGTCATCTTTTCTCATGTTGGTGCTTTTACTTCAATTGAGAGGCAAGTTTATATGCGTTTCAGGCTGTAAAAGCTCAAACACGCATGTCCTCCTTGAACCAGTTAAGGAACTGTATGAATTCTCAGACTATTTAGTCTCCCTTCCATTTCCCCCACACCAGTCCAGCTGGATGAGCAACATGATAAGGTCATGCATTACAGGGAACAACCATTGGTTGAATATACAGACTATAAAGCTCTCCCACTTTTTTAAAATGGACACTGCATAATGCTATACAGATTCCTCCCCAGTTCCAAGCACATCAGAGTATCCCCACTAGCACGCAGGAAGTTTAATATACAGAGAAAAAACACTTTCTCTTGTAAATAATGCTTTATTTGTTTAATAACAGCTAAGAAGCAAATGCACAGTGACCTGTTTGTTGACACAAAAGAAGGTTCACTTCACAAAAACACCCCACCTCACCCCAGAACTCTCTTGAACAGATTTGCATTTCACACAAAACACATGACTTTCAAACAGATCACTTTGCATAACAATGTTAGGTGGTGTTAAATACACAGACTAGTTCATAGCACAGTAGAAGGGTAAAGATGATGAAGGCAGAGGAAAACAGGAAGAAACTATTCTTAAGAAAGGCTGCAACTCCACTGTGAAAGATAGAGCAATAAATTAATACCTTTCTCAGATACGAAGCACTGCCTATGCTCATTCACCAGAAACTGCTGATTTTTTTGCTCGGGGCTGGGCTGCAGCTAGATGTGGATTATGAATCCCTTACTCACGCAGCCCTGAACTGTGAGCTATGTCAGTAACCACTAATCATCAACATTACCACTCAACATTGCATAATGTCAATAAATTTGGATTTTTAAACACAGCATCTCATCTCAAACCAACAAGGAATCTATAAATTTGTAACCATTTTTCTTAAATAAATACAGTAGATATTCTCTCTAGTATTGTGCTCTGTATAAGAGGAAGCCATAGCAAGTAATGACAGAGGATTAGGGGGACCAGTACTGGCATTAGGGATGCCAAAAGGCAATATAGGCCATGAGCTAAGACTCGCTCAACGGCTGACCCCTAATGGAGATAGATGGACTTCCTTCCTTCCTTCCTTTCTGAAAATTTAAAGAAGTTAACCACAGTTTTATTTTGGTTATGTTGTGTTACTGGTAATGCAGAGAAGTAAAGCCATCAACCATTCCTTTCTTGAGGATAATTAATTTAATCAATGTATTACAACAGGCTCAGTAGGGCAAAAGAATATATTAAATATGTACATTTTCTGCTTAACTAGAAGCAGAAGCACCCATGTGATCTAAATTAAACCCTACTTACTGCAGCAATTGGAAGTCAGCATCTATTTGGAGTTATCCAACGTGCATACATAGGTTTGGTATTAAAATGCCTTGTTACATGTAAATTGAAATGAGTGGACGATCTCATATATCTCGTAATATGATTACTAAATAAATCTTGAACCTGAGACCTCTGAAATGTTAGTATTCCTGAAATTCAACTAATCCTACCTGAAAAGGCTTGGAATCTGTACAGAATCATACCGTACCACAGGACAGTTAAATGACAGCATTTGTTAATTGCTGGCATATTAATGGCAATTACTGAAGAAGCAGTATGCACAGAAGTGTGTTTGTTCAGACCAGAAGCACAGACATGTAAACAACACTTTGCAAAGGACAACACAGATCTAAAATAGCTCGTTTCTCTACAGCAGTTTAGATGACATTCTCAGAGATCTATCCACTAACCCCACATTCAACAGTGTAAAGGGAAACGCGGTTTTCTCTCAGCAGCATTGTACAGTACCTCTATAGTTCAGAGAAGGTTCAGACTGAGTTTTTGATGGAGGAACTGGAAAAGGCAGGCAATGAAAGGATAAGAGAAGAAAAATTAAAGTTCTAATATTGCCTCGCAAGACACAATATTCATTAATTACTCCGAGTATTTGTTTTCCTAAGCATTACAGAAAAAAAAAAAAAAGTTGTCCACCAACAGATATGCAGAGCTGCTACCAGGGGCCGTTCAGCGGCGTTTGTATTCCTTCCCGATTCGGCCGTGAAGGTGCTCCAACTGCTAAATCGAATCCTGTCAGCAGGTGGCAGCAGAGCACGTCTTTTAATCATCCTTCAGCACTGGGTATTTCTGTTTTCAGGGAGAGAATGACGAGCACAAAAGTTTTTCTAGAAGCTGCTCTTACGTGCACAGTCGATGCTTTCAGCACCTCTGATGCCTTACTCGTTAGTGGGAATGGGCTTTAAAAACCTGCCCCGATAATAGGCTGGACATCTACTCAGTGCACAATTCACAGACCAACTGCTACTGAAACCAGTGGCATTATTTCCTCTTGAAGATTAGAGATGAGAAAACGGGAGGGAGGAATTTGCTGGAACAAAGGAAACCTTTTGTGAATTTTATGTGTATTTACCAGTTTCCTCATCAGACACCATGGTGCAGAGTAAAAGGGAGACAGAAAAAGTTGAAATACACCCAAGATCAGGGGGATTTTATCGTAACGAAAGGTACACAGAAAGGTAAAAAAAAAAAAATAAAACGTCAAAATTTTCTGATACAGACAGCAGCACGCTATGAAGTGTTAGATCATTTATTGCCATAATCCCAGCCCTGAAGCAAAGCCTTGGTTTTGACTATACAGGCTACAACTGGATCTGAGAACCAATATTGCATCCGTATATACACCATCACTTTCATTTCGAAGGCAAAGAGTCGAAGGAAGGCTTTGGCTAATTACTCCGTAAGTTGTCCCTGAAGTAGGCTGAATGAATACTGCTGAATACCCTGCATGTTCAACATGTTGCTCCAGAACGCTTAGCTTAATTACAGTAAACATACCTTAAAGAACCAAACAAACATGCAATTGAGTTATGACATGTTGTCAGCCACTTTTTTGAGCACCCTAACAATTCAAAGGAAAAGGAGACATTTAGTTTACTTAAAAGTGTACGCTCACTGAAATTGGACTCGCACAGAGGTAGAACTGTCACTTACCAACGGAGTTTGAAAGAAGAGACAGAACATCAACATAAATAAATAACTGTATAAATAAAAAATAAGCCTGGTGCTCAGCACCTACAAGACTGACGTTATCTAAACAATAAATAAGGGCATTTACTGTGCTGGAAGCGATGCCACGTGAGACAAACTGCAGGAGACAATTTTAATGAATATCACTTTCTGACCTCAAAGGAAGGAGCACTTGTCAATGTGTATTTGTAAAGCGGGTATATTTTAAAGCACACTGCATAATTATGCTGTTTGAATACACAATCAGGCTGATAAAATTCAAGCTCAAGAAGCTGCTGCTACAATATCGTCTACAAGAAGAGAAAGTGAGGGTGAATAAAAAGAACAAAATTTTAAATACAAATACCTCTTAGCTCCTCTTCACTAAACCGTCAGTAACTTCGCACTTCGGAGGAGCCGTCTCTGAACCTATCCACAGTCTGTTCCTCATAAGCCCTGGTCTGTCGCCTCTGCCTCTCAGCTTTCGCAGCTGCCATAACTATGGCATGTCTCTCCTTTCTCTCTCTCCAAGCCCCAGCACGGTTAGGCAGGTGACAGGCTCTGCCTGGACGAGGCCCCGCGTTACGCACACCCGTACTGAAAGCAGCTCCAGAAGGTAGCAAAGCTCCTCCCTGTGCCCTGCCAGGGGCCAGCCCAGCCTGGCGTGGGGCCGAGAGCAGCGAGGGACAGCTGGGCACGCTGCTGCCCTGACTGCCGGCTGGGCACGGCTCACTGAACCAACCCATGCTGCTCTCCGGGTTGAGGTGTTGTGTCACTGCTGCTTTGGCCTGGCCCGAAAGCAACAGGAGCATAAATGCTTTAAAGTTGCCCATAATAATGTTTTCACATCATCTAACCCTGCAGCGGCCGCTTCCAGTCTCAGCTCACCTCTTTTTCTGTCCCAGGCGTACAGCTCCTTTATCCCCAGCTCCTCCAAGGACTTGGTAAGCTCCAGCTCCTCCCCAGTGATGCCATCCCGCAGAAGGACAACGTGCTCTTGACTGACTTCACACTTCTCACAGATAGCTGGGATGATGCTGTGGAGAGGGACCTCCGGACTAACCCGAACCACGGCCTTCTGCGTCTTCAGGTAGTTCACTACCAGCCTCACAGACTTCTGCAGACACAAACACAAGCTCTCAGCCCTCCCTCCGTGACAGCTAGGCTCTCTTGCAATGAGAAAGGCACTGGGGACTTCCATACTGTCTCGACTCCTCCTAGGCAAACTTGCCCCACATGCATACTATTGCAAAACCATAGTATGAAAAAAGAAAAACCTCAGAACTCCCCTGTCGCTAAGGAGACTTTTGCAAAAACAAGCAAATAAGGAAAAGGCATCAGAGGCAGCTGTAATTTGTCAATGTTTACAAGTACCGCTCTGAAAAGCGTGACAGTGTAATTAGCTATACTGATACAGAATAATAAAAAATTCAGCAAACATACTGGGAAAATGGCTACTCCTGAATCGTCACAATACTGTGAACTACGTTTGTTAGCCATCAGTCTTCTCCCCTACTTTCGATAAAGACAGCAAACAAAATGCCACCAAAACCCTACCTACCTCCGCATGATCCCACAGCCCTCATTTCAGCCACAACTGCAAATTTCAGTCATCCCCATCTTCAATCAAGGGTCTTTATAAGACAGATTTCCATCTACATAACATTTTGTCTAAAATGCAGGAGTGCAAATTGGCTAAGCTAGTAAAGCAGGCTACAGTCAATCTCAAGACGCTCCCATCTGGTTTGAGGATGCAAAGAGTGGAAGAACTGCTTGATATCACAAGAATGAAATGATTTCTCACGGCACCATTGTGGCCCTAAAGAGTACCAACCTCAGGGACCCTTGGCAGAGGTCGCTTTGTCTTCTCTTCGGGAACCTTCTCTTTCAGAAGTACCGTCTGTATGTCCAGTGCTCCTATCAAAGTGTTTGGCTTGTAACTCAGAGGTTGTTGAGCTCCCAAAGTCTTCAGTTCAAGACTATGCTGGGATGGATTTAAGCGATACTGGCTGCATAAATCGACCAACAGATCCATTACAGCTTTACTGCAGGGAAGAAGACATTTACCATTAGCATGAGAAAGAACAGTTGCTAAAAAAATTTACCTCAGTTTTAATATGAGAGGAAAACAGACAATACAAGCTGTGGATGTGTCACTGGTTAACCACCTTTGGGACCAAACAACATTAGGACTATTCCCTCCCTGTAAGCTGGATTTTTTTTTCCAGCTTAAAACTTCAAGACACAGCCCCCCACCCACATTTGACACCAGCAATATTTCCAAGTACAAGAGATCCCTTCCATATTTATTTTGGTGAGGATATTAACCCTGTATAAAAACATCTCCTTTTGTATTATCAACAACTCTTATTGCAGATATCGTTCTCAAACAATGAGGTTAAAAAACTCTGTTATTGCCCCCCTCTTCTCCCATGCCTCTGCATGGAGGTACTCCGTTTTGTGTCAGTAACTCAACGTTCACTGGAGCTTGATACAGCCGCACACTGCAGATACAAACCATGTTCTTCCACACTCCAGAAATTCTCTTCTACCCAGGGGTACCGCAGGGTTTTGGTTTTTTTTCCCAACTTTCCTCCCTGAAATTCCATCCAGAACCAGAGAACACAGGTTTCATGAAACTGGTTATGTTTCTGAAAACTTGGTTTCATAAACCAGTACTTGTCACCAACGAAACACCGTAAGTTGAAAAAAATTACCATCCGTACCTGAAGCCTGTCATATAAATGGGATATTTGTCTTCTAGCAAGTGAAAATACGTGCATAGACAGCATATTTGCCAAAGGAAATGGCATCTCTTCTAATGTGTAAACTGGAGAAAGCGTATACAGATTCAAAATGCAAGCAAATTCAAAGAAAATCAAATCCATCACAGGTTATTAGCTATCAACACTACATCTGTAGCTCAAGAACTGCCCTTCAACTGCAAACTGTCAGCATCTGGGAAACAGCTCCATGGGGAGCTGCCCAGCTTCTTTCCATGTATACGTTGTTGACCAACAACTGCTTGAGAAGTTGGCGAAGAACCCTGGAGAGCTAATGGCAAAGACAACGAGAACGAACTCTTATTAACAGGTGGAAGAGTAAAACACACAGAGGTGGCAGCTCTTCCGGCGCAAGAGATGAGAACGGGCCTTCTTTACAGTAAACTATTTACAGCTGAACTGGGTCATGCAGTGTGAGCTAAAAAAGTGGCAAGTGTGGAAAATCTGAAACAGGTGATCGCATTGAAAAGAGCAGAACACAGGAGAAGATGATGACTGAAGATCAAACACATAAAACAGATGTCATTAATATGTAGAGGAGGATTCAGAAAAGCAGAGCACTGTGGTAACTGGTAACACAGAGAACATCTAAATAGAAGCCTTCAGTACGTAAATCAAAACTCTATCAGGTCATTTCATGACAACTTGTTTTGGCACTGTCCCCAGGTTGCAAACATCTGTATTTCAGAACCGTGTTCAATTCCCATGCAACACACCACAAAGCAACAGAAACATCTACACCTAGAAGTCCAAATTATAGGACAACCCACCCTAAACCGATGTTTACGTGAATATTCATTATGCCATGCAGCAATGAGCATTTTAAAGGTGTCAGTCCACCTGAGAGAGACAACTTGTCTGTTCACAGACAAGTGAAATTTCACTCTTTTAAAGTGAAATTTGCATGTGTTTTGTTTTTCCCCTCAGCCCCATTACTATTGTTCCAGAGAAAAGCAAAGAACCTGGCAGAACCACAACACACTGGTGTTGTGTGTGCTAGACATTTCTATTTAAAGTGGGATGCTAATGTATTTCTGCAGTGCACAGTATTGCGGTAATTCATTCATATTTGGACAGTTATCTTTCCTCATGTAAAATATTTAATTAGGAACATTTTTTTAAAAATAACAGCACTTGAAAAAGGATTTTTTAAAAATAGTTCAGCAAAAGGACAGT
The DNA here is from genome assembly GCF_000690775.1 of Eurypyga helias. Taxonomy (NCBI): domain Eukaryota; kingdom Metazoa; phylum Chordata; class Aves; order Eurypygiformes; family Eurypygidae; genus Eurypyga; species Eurypyga helias. The sequence goes on from NW_010226243.1 coordinate 53,362, forward strand.
TTATGACTCTCTGCACCTTGCACTGAAATTATGAAATACATTCGGCAGCAACAGTACCACGACTGCAACTAGATTAGAATCCACACCAGCCATCAGACGAAAGAGGCTACAGACAATCATGCAAGCTGAACAAATTTGCCTGGACAAGGAACGATTTAAAAACCCAGCCAAACATGAGGTTTCGTCTTATTGTTGATTACAGAGCAGGTGTGCGTTCAATGTAACTCTTAAGGAAGTCTGCACCATCCCATCCTGAGCCATGCTGTTCAGAATAGACAACTGCTCCACAAAACACATCCCCAGCCTTCATCTGTGTCATTTAGGAGTATAAATTAAGCAGTATCTATGAAGCTTTTGAAACAACTACAAAATGAGTAGTATGTTCCTCCTAAAATGTAAATTTGGGAAAATAATTTCCACAACACTTCAAAAGGATTACCCAAAAAAGAAAAAAATAAGAGGAATTCTATAAATAAAACTCAAAATTTGTGTGTTTCCAGATAAGTAAGAGAGCTGGAAAGTCCTTGCAATGAAGTTATTCTTACATCAGACTTCAACTTCACCAACTTGGAAATTTTTCCTTCTAAACAGTAATACAGATCATCTTGATTTTTAAATGGGAGTTTTATTTTAAGTAACTCCATGTACACGCCACACGCAGAAGACATCCACTAAACACAGCAGGAGGCTGGCACTCAATCATCTTCTAATCTAGACCATCTTTTCTTTCTAACCTTGGGCTGAATACTGCTCTTGGAAGATGCAAAGAGTCAGTCTTTCCTTTGCTTCCACCTTGTTCCATGCCTATCTGCATTTTATTTTAATCTGCTTCCGAGACAGCATGCTGTTTTGAAATTCAGGCAGGTCTGTTCATAAAGGATTAACTCTAAAGCTGACATGAAGTTGTCGTCTCATGCCTTTCCAACTACTCAGCTAAGAAACACGTTAGTTTCTTATTTTAATAAGATGTCGCTGAAATTTTGGGTAGGGAGATCAAACACCATGTGACAGACACCAAATGTTGATGACTGATATGGAAATACCAGAGCACACAATAAAACTGGAGGATGAACCCAATTTAAGATTCAGACAAGATGGTCCAGACAACTATTCTTAGCAAAGGAGAGTACTTTGGCTCTGTCCTGATATTCTATTACTAAGCTGTTTGACATTTAACACCAATTCAGGGCAGTAAAGAATAACTACTTTGTCAGCAATATTTATGAGGCTGAAGTCCTGACCAAGTTTGAGCATGCCAGGCCACTTGTCACCAGTAAAATGCAGCAAAGACATCTATAGGTTAAGAGGCAGAAAACAACTGAGTTGTTTAGGGTGTGGCTTGGCCCAATCTCCTTGGATCACACAGAGAAATCCATTTTTAAATACAGCCTTGTACATCTAGGAAATAAATGTGTACGATGAGGTTGTACTCTATCAAATGACACTGAATTCCCTACTACCTTCTACTTTGATGATACAAATGTCTATTTAAAAAAAAAAAATCTCAAACAAGAGGAAAGAATCTCCTTTATTTAGGTCAATGACAAACACACTGGGAACTTAAAGTGACAACTGACCGGAAAAGAAACACAGTGGCGTAAAGGGGGTGACCTGAAGTTGCTGACGCTTTCACTATCGGCACTTAAAAACAGCAAATAGCATTAGTCATCACCATTTTCTCATGCTCCAAAGCACAGCAGGGACTTCACGAAAAGATCAGTTTTCCTACATAACCAGAAGGGTGCACACTAAATAGCAGCAGCATCAGAAGTAGTACAGGACACATGGTAACATATTTATAAACGCTTTCTGTTTCTTATTTTGCTCATGTATATTTGGCTCTTAACTTCCATACTTGACCAAATCCACCGTAGGAACATCAAGATAATACACGAGAAGAGGCAGAGGACTGGGTTTGTTGAGCCTTAAGGCGAGAAGGGTGAAGGGAGGTCTTGTTGATGTCTGTAAGTACCAGCCAGCAGGGTTACAGAGCCAGGCTCTTCTAGCAGTCAGCAGCAAGAGGACAGGAGGCAAGTGCCAACACATCAAGCTCCGTTTTGGTACAAAGAAACATTTTTTCACCATGAGGATGGATGGTCAAGCGCTGGAACAGGGGTCCAGCAGAGTTTGGAAACCTCCTCCCTAGAGGTATTTAAACTTGAGTGGATACAGTCCCGAGCAACCTGCTCTTGTGAGACGTACACTGTGCAGGGAGTTAAAGCAGGTGAGTTCCAGTGACCCCTTCCAGCATAAATTACCCTCTAAATTATTCCAGTAAGATACTTTTTTTTTTTCTTCCAAGCTGTGGTGGGTTGACCTTGGCTGGATGCCAGGTGCCCAGCAAAGCTACTCTATCACTCCCCTCCTCAGCAGGATGGGGGTGAAGAAAATAAGATGGAAGAAAAAGAAGACTCATGGATCAAGATAAAGGCAGTTTAATAAAGCAACAGCTTAGGCCACGCACAGAAGCAAAGGAAAAAAAAAAGGAAAAAAAGATTTATTCGCTACTTCCCACCAGCAAGCATTGTCTGGCCACTTTCCTGGGAAGCAGGGTTCTAGTATGGAACAGGTTCCAGCCATTGCTTCAGAAGACATGTTGTAAATGACAAATTCCTCCTTTTCCTCCTTTCCCTTAGCTTTTATTGCTGAGCAGACCTCATATGGTATGGAATATCTCCCCTTGGTCAGCTGGGGTCAGCTGTCCTGGCTGTGTCCCCTCCCAAGGTCTTGCCCACCCCCAGCCTCCTGGTGTGGGGGGATGCTGGAGCGCCAGCCTTGATGCTGTGGGAGCCCTGCTCAGCAGGAGCCAGAACACAGGTGTGTTATCAACACTTTAATTAGCTACCAGCACAAACCACAGCGCTGTGAGGGCTGCTGTGGGGACAATTAACTCCATCTCAGACAGACCCAATACAGAAGCCTACACTGAACTACTGTAGTTTTGACATGACTCCTATTTCTTATTTAATTAAGCTCATTTTTAATGCTTTTGCTCTATGTGCCCTGTTCATCTTCTAACACCACCTCTTTCATGTTTTACCAGCCTGGGCTGATTTCACACCTTCAGCCTTTCCTGGGACACCGTTCTCTGTGATGAGCAACGTGCCCACAATTAATATCACTTAGGAGTCTTTCACTGAGAATTAGGTGAGAATATTCCTTCTGTAGCGACATTAGCTTTGTGCTCCCTGTAACACACACTCTGCACTGAGCTCTGTCCTCCAGCATTTGCAGAACCGGACTACAGCTTCAGCTAGTATATTATTTGGTTTAGTACCCTGCTCTCTGCGCAACACATGCACAAGAGAAATCCGTGTAACGTGTGAGATTAGAGCAGGAGCACCAACTGTCCCGTCTACTCTTCTGCATATCACTCATCCTCATTTTTCTGCAATGTATTTTAAATACTACTGAATTCCCAAGCTGCAGATGCTAAATGTCTGTACCTGGGTTAATCAGGAAGCCCTCCTCAGTGACAGCGTGAACGGAAACACACGCACCATGTCTTTATTTATAGGTTACCCGTTGAAAGTATTACCTGTGAGAATCCCAAACAGAAGAGGTTTCTGGTAACTCTTGCAAGCTTTCCCACTTTCTTTCTTTCTAACCGCCCAGCTACCACTTCTGTCAGGCCGGCTAACAGTTTGTGTGGAGCTGCTGCAGTTCCATATGCATAAAGCTGCAAGTGGCCAACGCTCTGCCCACCCTCTCAGCACATCAGTCAGTGCCCATGCAGCAGTACAAAGACCGATTAGTTGGGGAGGGTATTTCATAATCCTTTGCAGGGGGGGGAGAAGGCTAACAGTTTTCCATTAATACTTTTATATGTTTTACAGTAGAGTTCACAGGGCCCAATTATTTCAAAAAAGAAAACTGGTTTTAATACTGTTCTACAGCTGCACGGGTTTCTTAAGGACTCAACCGCATCCTAAAATCTGCACTATGTATTTCCAAAATCTGGGATCAATTGCGTGTTACAAGATGGCAATGCACTCTCAGAGAGAGACTGTCAGTTTGATTTAACTTTCATAAATAAATTTACTTAAAATTCCCAGATTCCAATAAAATATCTTTAAATGGCACCCACTTCTTGAACTATATCTTTCAAGAAAATTTAATGAGAATTTTCTGCCCTCCTGCTGACATTTATAGGAACTTTCCATACAGAGAACAAAGTAAAGTTAACAACACGCTGCTTTGCTTACACACAATGGACAAATTGAGATAATTTTGACTTTTAACTTGTTTCATTTATAATAACCTTAAGTGATACCAATTAACTACAGTAGTTATATTTTCAAACATCCTGTCGTGTACTGCTTTGCTCCGTGAACTGCTTTCCTGAAATTACAGAATCATTTTTCATTATGAGGATGCCCAGGGCAAGGTTTTGCAAATTCTTCTGCAACAGAAAAGCTATTTCCCCAGGGTACCCAAAAGCAGATTTTGCAGAATGCAGTTTTAATGATGGCAATGAAAATACTGAAGATTTATAGCACTATAAACAACAGCTGAATTTGTCTGAAATGTCCTTCCATGAGATCCTCAGAGATAAAAAAAGAGTGAAGAGGGAAAAGAATTTATTACCTGCACTGGCTCCCGTACTTGCTTCAAACTAAACAGAACACATTTTTCTTTAATCCACTATCTTCATCACTAAATGTTTATCATAGAATCATAGGATGGGTTGGGTTGGAAGGGACCTTAAAGACCATCTAGTTCCCACTCCCCTGCCATGGGCAGGGACACCTTCCACTAGACCAGGTTGCTCAAAGCCTCATCCAGCCTGGCCTTGAAGACATCCAGGGATGGGGCATCCACAGCTTCTCTGGGCAACCTGTTCCAGTGCCTCACCACCCTCTCTGGGAAGAACTTCTTCCTGATATCTAATCTAAACCTCCCCACTTTCAATTTAAACCCGTTACTCCTTGTCCTGTCACTGTTTACCTCCAGGTAGCACAGTACTTTGTAGCTGTCCAGTGAAAGCAATTCAAAAGGATGAAAAAATCTGGGCTTTCACCCAAACCTGGAGACTTAAGACAGTCCATCGCCTAAAACTTTCAGAGGCTCTTCACAGATTTTTTTTTTTTAATTCCACACCCCTAAAAATGGAACCAGCGTTAATGTAACCCCGGGTTAAGGAGGTGAAGCGAAAGCTTCCTACCCTGGTACCGTCCTCACTTTACTATCCATCATTGATTTTTCAGGAAGGCAGCGATGAACTTTCAACAAGAAGTCTGAGGACAATCACAAGGGACTTCAGGGCTTTGGGGTGACAGGTTAAGGGACTGGGAGCACAAGTGGCGTTATCCTCGATCCCTTCAGTTCCAGTGAACGATGAGGAGAGAAACAAGAAGAGCCAGCAGATCAATACATGGCTCCAAGCCTGGTGTCACTGGCAGGATTTGGGGGTTTTTGATCATGGGTCGGTCTACAACACACCAGGTCTGCTGGCAACGGCAGGGTACACTGGTCTCAAAGTGGGAAAAGGATCTTTGCACATTAGTTACCCGGGAAAGAGCTTTAAACCATTTCCCTCTTTTTTTGAAGAAGGAAATGCATAAAACCAGGCTTGGTAGAGATAAAAGTGTGAAGTGGCATGCCAGTTTTTCAGGGAGAGTGTGCTTTGGTCTGCCCTCTCAGTGGAGGTCAGGGATGGAGACCCATGCGGCAGCGAAGATGCGGGGTTATTCATGTGTTAGAAATGATCGAAGAGCCTGAGAATGGTCATGTAGGAATTAGGACCTCTCCCCTCAACAAGGTCAGTCTTGGCTTCTGTGCCTGGCAAGATCATGAACAGATCCTCCTGGAAATGATGCTAAGGCGCATGGAGAATGAGGAGGTGATTGGTGACAGCCAGCATGGCTTCACCAAGGGCAGATCGTGCCTGACGAACATGGTGGCCTTCTACGATGGGGTCACAACGCTGGTGGATAGAGGACGAGCAACTGATGTCATCTACCTGGACTTGTGCAAAGCCACCACTTTCCATCATCTAGCTGCAGTCCCGGCTAACTGGGGAGGTCCTAGTTGACTGGAGGTTAGCCAGTGTGATGTCCATCTACAAGTAGGGCCAGAATGAGGATCTGGGAAACTACAGGCCTGTCAGCCTGACCTCGATTCCAGGGAAGGTTATGGATCATCTTAAGTATATAAAGAACAACCAGGTGATCAGGCCCAGTCAGCATGGGTTCATGAAAGACAGGTTCTGCTTGATGAACGTGATTTCCTTCTGTGACAAGGTGACCCATTTATGGATGAGGTAAAGGCTGTGGATATTGTCTACCTGGACTTTAGTAAAGCCTTTGACACCATTTCCCACAGCATTCTCCTGGCAAAACTCGCTGCTCATGGATTGGATGGGCGCACTCTTCACTGGGTAAAAAACTGGCTGGATGGCAAAGCTCAAAGAGTTGTGGTGAATGGAGTTCAATCCAGTTGACTGCTGGTCACAAGAGGTGTTCTCCAGGGCTCAGTACTGGGGTCAGTTCTCTTTAATACCTTCATCAGTGTCCTGGACAAGGGGGTCAAGTGCACCTTTACTAAGTTTGCAGATGACACCAAGTTGGGTGGGAGTGTTGATCTGCCTGAGGATAGGAAGGCTCTACAGAGGGATCTCAGCAGCCTGAATCAATAGGCTGAGGCCAATTGTATCAATCCAAACTTCGGTCAAACCAACTCCACACAACACTAGAGGCTTGGGGACGAGTGGCTGGAAAACTGCCTGGTGGAAAAGGGCCTGGGGGTGTTGGCCGACAGCTGGTTGAATATGAGCCAGCAGTATGCTCAGGTGGCCAAGAAGGCCAACGGCATCCTGGCCTGCATCAGGAACAGTGCCGGTAGCAGGACTAGGGAATTTAATTGCCACCTAAATCAGGAGCCTAGACCTGTCACCAAGCCAATGGAGAGAAGTGGGCACCTCCACAGAACAATGAAGCAAACATTTTGGTTGCTGAGAGTGTTAACACAGTCAATATAAATAACCCCACAGAAACGTCTAAGGTTTAATTTTTGACATTTCCTTCAGGCTGCAGTCCACAAACTAATCATAAAAATACTCAGTCTCAGTGTATGTGACAGCAACGACAGAGATAATAAACACCTGTTCGAGAGACAGAATGTTTATTGTTTAGGGATTTTCTATTTGTTCCCTGCTCCTGTAGTTTCTATGTTCTGTAGTTTAAATTCTGTGTAAAAGGTCACATTAAAACACCACTTTTGTAGTGCTCTTGGTGTGTTTGTTTTGTTTTTTTCATTTGTTTGCATGGGGTTTTTCTGAAGGAAATGAAAATATTTTCTAACCATATGGCAATTATGTATCTCTCTATGCAGAAAGCTACATGAAGATTAGCCTCTTGTTAGCTCCCAAATGGCTTGCATTTGAAACTGCAATGAAATACCAGCTATCTTTGAGATCTAATGGTCAATGAGTTTCATGTTCTGTTCTACTTTCCAGGCCTGTTCTCTTTTTTCTCTCATTAAGTTCAATCTCTCCATAAAAACTCGACCACTAAATGTATGATTTGAGCACCCTGAAAAGCACAGCCTTCCTTTAAAATCTTTATCATCACTCTGGCTTTGGCGCTGACTCACACAGATTGCACTAGTCTCCTGAGAGTGACTTAAGCTAACATTAATTTGTGTAAGAAAAGTAGGGGGAAGAATGAAGCACCAGACACCACGCACTGCTCTACGCATCACCCTCAGCCACCAACATACACTAGTAGACAAATAGTCAGGACAGCCTAATACATCAGACCAAAAAGAGTAGCTTTATGGGAATGCAGACTAACTACTGCAAACCCCAAATGTAAAATAAGCACAGGCCTTGATTTATCAACAGGCATGTACCTATCCGCCTCATCTGGATTATCACTTTCTACAGTTCCTTGACCACTGCTGACCACAGTGCTGTTTGTTACATTTTCACCATATTACTGAATATATTTTAAAAATGATTCCAAATTCTTTCTGAAAGTAATAAATTTCCCTCTTTCAAAACAGTTCTCACAGAGAGGATGAGGAGAAGGAAGAGCTCCCATAGTGAAGAAAATTATCTCAAAACTGTCTTTTCAATACAATTTACCCAGTGAAAAGGAGAACTTCTCTCTCTTCCCATGGAAAAAAACAATACAATTTTCTGTATAAAAGGCTTCCTAAATACCAGCAGATACTTTGCTACACAATCAATGTATTTGGAAAGGCAGGATCTCTGCACGTGATGAATCACTCATCTTCTGAGCTTGCTTTTTGGCATGGCATACTGGCTGGACTGCCGTTTACCAGCAGCACCTACTTCCACTGCTCCAAATCCCCTCTGTCTTATGAGATGTGACGCAACCTAAGATTAGCCCAGTGGCACTACATGGAAGAGACAGATGCATACACGTGCTGAGGGTGATTCATGGGGAAAACAGCGATACAACAGCTGCTAAATCCTTCTAGCCCCAGCAGAGAGGGTCCTGTATACATGGCTCCCAGGACTCTCTGGTACAACAGCTGCCTAACATGCAGAGAGAAGCGTAAGAGAGAAACCCCATCAACCTAGAAAGGGAAACGTTAATATCAGCAAGTATCCCCCTGTGAATGGAGGTCTGCAGAAAGTGGGAACTAATCAAAGCCTTACCTTCCTTGTACTGTGCTCTTCCGCTCCACCCCGCTGGGCAAAATGACTGTGAAGTCCACCGATCTGTTTATCATGTTCTCCTTCATGTTCACAAGGTTCTGATCAGAAATCACAGCTGTCTCTGCAGGTGACTTGTGCTCACTGTGAATCCTACTTGCTGCAGAAGCTTGATTTGGTGGAGCAGGAGCACGAGCTTTCATTCTTCTCCTTCAGAAATAAAGGCAAGAAGAAAATTAATAATTTCTTGCAGGCAAAGTATAAACACGTTAATAAGGAAATGTGTTCCTTCAGCCATTATCTCAGGCTGGTTTAAAAAGTTCCTCTACTGCAAGCCATTTTTCTTTATTATGACACTCTTCAATGGAGTTGCATTTTATTTTTACCTCCTCTCTAAAAATATGCTAATTTTTTAATGATGCACTCACTCACTCCTGTTTGCTTTCCATGCCCCAGAGGATAAATCAGTTCCAGAATTAGGATATGAAATAATCATTATTCTATGGAGTATGAAGAAAGAAACAAAAATACTGGGTCCAGTCCAGACCTGACTCAAGGAAGAGTTGTATTTACGTAAATGAATGTTTCCTCCAAGTCAGCACAGCAGGAGTGGAGGCCGGGTGAGGTTTCATTCAGCTATATTTGGGTTCCACAGTCTTACTCTACTTGAAATATTGTCTCTTCCTCTGCTCTGAGTAAGTAGTATTATATTTGGCTCATCGTACTTCATAGGGAAGCACTATGAAAAGGTCAACCATGAATGACATCATTCCTTACTGTGCAACACTAAGAGACTATAGTTCTTTGAAAGCACCCTGAAGAGAAACTCATTCCTCAGTAGTAGGCTATGTGCCCCAGGTAACATACAGAAAAGCTGTATCAACTTGCAACGAACCAGCAGCATACTTGACAGAGATATCAAACCACCACAAACTCAAGAGTTTACTTCGTTGGCAAGCTGCCAGACAGATAAGCAACATATGTGCACTATTAAACTTCTGAATAGCTGGCCTCATACCAAGCACATGTCTAAGAGAATTAATTCTGACGATTAATAGCCCAGTGACCTCTTGTGACTAGATTTATGCTTAGTTTAAGTCAGATTTTAGTGAAACAGATGGAAAAAGCAGTAAAATATTTACTAAAAAATGATTACCCAGGATTACTGCCTGCATTTTTTGATCTGCCTGGTTTTAGGGTGCAGAAAGAGATTATGATTCTGCATATCATTGTCACCCTGCGAATGTGAACAGAGGTCCAGAAAAGAAGAGTACAGAAGAAGCACTCTAACCCCTAAAAGCCTGCAAAAGCTTCAATCAGCCAAGGTAAAAACTGTGTTTAAGAAAAAAAAAAATTAAAACTGAACAGGATTAATATTAAACCAAACACTTCTTTAGTTAGAAACAATGTGTATTCTCACAGATAAAAAGACTAAACATCCTTTTTTCTCTGCCAGGACCTTACATTGATAATCCAAACTGTAAGAGCTAGATAACATTACCAAAAAAAAAAAAAAAAAAAAAAAAGAGTTCGGAAACAATCCAAACCCTCTACAATTTTTAATATGTATTTTGGATTTGACCAACAATTTCTGACATGTCTCAACTTGCAAAAAAAATCACTACACTGCTCTGAAAATACACAGTTCAGTGGCACCTCAGCAGGACACTGTAAAATCAGCAGTGATGCCGATGCTTCCTTTCATCTCCCGTGTGCATAACAAACACCATTCCCTACAAAATGCAAGGAGAGCTACTGCCGTATTTACTAGCATACAGCAATTCCTCTTCTATGGGAAATTTTGCCTGAACATTCACTTTTATCCTGTATACACCCCCAATGAGTCATGCAGTCATCAATCACTGACTTGCAGCTCCTGCGCTCCTCCCCATGGAGATGATGATAAAAAGTTCAAGGCTTTATTGTTTGTCAAACTACCCTGACTTTCTGTACGTCTGTGAACCAAACTCTTAGTTTATTTACTTGTCTATAAAAGGGAAAAAAAAAAAAAAGACATTGGGATTAACCTGCTCAGATCCCTTTATGTTTGGCTACAGTTGTTATTTGTAAGCAGGTGCTGAGAGACTTGGGACTTTTGCACAAATCCAGATCATGCCAAAGTCGCTTTACAATCATGTGGTGCAACACTTAAGGACTTCAGATCAATTTATAAACAATGTAATTCTTGCCCCCCACAACACCAACTGCATCAATATAAGTAGCTACCGAGATTCATATCAACTTGTCTCTTAAAACAAACTTTACTGTTTTGTTTTTAAAGCTTGTCCTATAATGTGGGGGACAATCTCCAATATAAAGTACGAGAGGAGGTGGGAAGAAAAGAAGCAGGCATGTGTCCTGAGCCTGGAAGAACTAGGTTTTTTTAATTATGCTTTACCTGGACTGGTAAATTCCAGACCTGTCAGTGAACAATAAAGCAATGGTAAAAAAAATAAACATGAAACTGAAACCAGCTGAAACTGAAAAGATTTGAAACTTCAGGGGAGAAGGCAAGAATGACTGAGTTTTGAAGCTGATGAAGGAGCTGGAAGTAAATTGGGAGTATGCTACACACATCTGATCCCTGTCAATAACAAAGCTGCACATGGTTTTCTGAAGGAAAAAACAAGGTCAGGCACCGTAATACCAATTTATTGCACTGAAATAGAAGTGCAATTTTTATTTGGCCACTTCTTAAGTATTCTTTATAGCCAATTCTGCAGTTACAGACCTTGTACAACACTGCTTGGGATTGGGGGTGGGGTGGGGTATCAGGAAATCAGGCATCACACCAGCAAAAGCATCAGCTATACATTGACCAGGGAAGTTCACTTTATCTCCACAAAACACGTAACAATGCATATTCTTTTTGGCATTACACGGCCAGGGACTTTTAGATACTGCAATCCTCCTCCTCTTTTGTGCAGAAGGGACAGCGCAGGTCTGTTTCCTTCAGAGACATCAGAGGAAGGAAAAGGGAAAACATTCCCACTACAGTCTCTCTAACCTAGCAACGGTTCAGGTGACCTCATACGAACTTTTCCACAATAGCGACTACACATTCTCTTGAAACACAGCGACTGCTTTAAATGCCTGGTTTGCCACATTTTCCAAATGACAGATCTCAAACCTCTTCAGTGGCAGCAGATCTCTTTAAAGTTCACATCTGTAGAGCAATATGTAGCACAGATTCATATCTCCTAGCCAATATGTAGCATCTCAGTCATAGAAAGTAGCTCCAGCCTGAAATCTGCAGCTCCAGCTCCACCTTGGATCTGCTCAAGCAGCTGCTTTCTGATGGGCTCCCGCAACTGCCGTCAGAAGGTGCTCAGAAGCCCATTGAGACTACTATATGCAAGTAAGAAGAAGAATTCAGCTTTCTCTGTCAGAGGAACGACGGTTAGAACAGGTAACACAAACCCACTACATAATAAAAGCCTTTTTGTTCCCACACTAAAATAACGCAAAGAGAAAGCAAGTGATTTACAAGCCTGTTTGAAGCATGGCTACTTTCCACGCTATAAACACAACATACTATAAAAAAAGAGTTGCATACCGTTATTCAGTATGAGCTAAATTTAGATTGAATTTAGCTCAACAGCATTTTTTTTCCAGAAACATCTCTCACTGTGCTCAGTACTGAGACACTTGTTAAGCCCCCATATCTGCTATTAGTCTGAGGATGAAGTTAGGAGCAGGAACAGTGCAAACCTATGATTCACTCATGGTTACATGAACGCTTCTATCCGGCCCTTGATAAGGAGACAGAGTAAAAAAGCAGCAGCTGATTCTAATACACAAATGTACAGTGCCTTTTACTGAGGTTTAAAATAGTTCATCACACTTCACTGTAAGCTTAAAAAAAATTCATATAGCCATGAAATAATCAGGCAGAATACATAAATAACCTACCAGCACTGTCCTCAGTAACAGCATCAGGCTTCTCAAAACAGAAAAGGAAAATCAAGCAGACTGACCAACAAGGCCAGTGTTTCTGTAGTACCACACGTGGAACAAATGCAACAGAAATGAAGTGTCACCAGATTAAGAACTTCAAGACAAGGTAACACAAGCCCTTTGGACCTACGCTTTATTAATATGTAACTACCAAGCAATAGGATGCAACCTGGACTTTACAATCCCATGCTGAAAAAAACATATATTCTATTTCTAACAGAAGTGCTACTGGGACTTCTACCCCCATGGCAATGTTACAGAGAGATCGTCTTTCTTCAGATAACATCCAGTACCAAAAATAAAAAAGTGATCCTACACATTCCCACCATGCTCTGGATGGAACCCTCTCTGCCCTGTAAGGTAAAGGCAACTTAACAGGTACTGGGCGGACTTCATCCCATGGGTATCAGCAGGAGTTTGGCAAGAGCCCTGTACCACACCAGTTTGTAGAATCTTGCCCTTTCTATGCCAATTCTCTAACTATTAAAAAAAAACCCAAAACCACTCCATAACCAAACCAAACCAAACAAACCCTAAACCAAAAAAAACACCAGTCCCCAATACAGGAGAATTACAGTCAACGTTAATTTTTGATACAGTGAACAACTATCACAGGACTTCCAACTCAGACAAGCCATTCTGCAGTCCTGTCAGTGCTGGAGCAGTTGCAGAGGGTTTCTCTGTGACATTCATGTGCACCATATCTCATAATTAGGAGGAATAAACCAATGTGAGAGTGCTCGGTGATGACCACAGTACACAAACCGTGTCCCTTGCGTGAAAAACAGGAGACAATCAAGAACCACAGAACGGTTTGGGTTGGGTGGACCTGAAAGACCATCTAGTTCTAACCCCCTTGCCATGGGCAGGGACACCTTCCACTAGACCAGGCTGCTCACAGGGACACCTTCCACTAGACCAGGTTGCTCAAAGCCTCATCCAGCCTGGCCTTGAACACTTCCAGGGATGGGGCATCCACAGCTTCCCTGGGCAACCTGTTCCAGTGCCTCATCATGTTTCCCGTGAAGAATTTCTTTCCTGATATCAAATCTAAACCTACCCACTTTCAATTTCAATCTGTTACCCCTTGTCCTGTCACGAAGTAAACGTTCTCAATTTTGAGGTGACTGCATCCCTACAGCCTTTTGAGGGGAAATATATGTACATTGCTGGTTGGGGGGGGGGAAGTAGATGAGTACTCTCGCTCACTCGCTGCAACCTGCACAGCAAAGCAAGAAACCCAGCCCTAGGCACACCTTATACTTTAAATTATCAAGACACAGACAACATGGTGGAATTCACTCCTGCCTAGTGATCTCCCCTGCTAAGCAGATATCCTTCAGAGAATGTTTAAAAAAAAAAAAAAAAAAAAACCAACACCCAGATCACAGGCTGGAAAAAGAAACGGCATTGTAACAGAACTACTAGCATACCAAGTTTCCTCTTCGTAAGTAACACCCTTTTAGCTTCTAGGCGCGGCGGTTCAGAAAAACTGTAATGCAACACAAACGCAAAGGAAATACAAACAGGTTACCAGTGAAATAAAGTCACACCAAGAATCCTGAAAACGGAAAACAGAAGTTAAACTAATCCCACAGAGATGGGGAACAGAAGCCAAGAGAGCATGAGAATACCCATAACTACTAAAGAGGCAGGAGTTTCTCCAGCTTTACATCATAAACTGGAGCTCCATTCCACTTTGCCATCTGTAACACTTAAATAATAAACTGAGCTTTTGGGTTGCTCTTTATTTGGAGGGAGGGGATGAAGAATAATTAAAAATAAATCATAGAACATCTTAATGTCTACTTAGTCTATCACAGGCAAAACATACTGATTCATTAAAAGTATGTGCAACACAGGTCACTTATGCCTTTAAATGTCTCATCCATAGTAAGTTACAGATCTAGAATATATTGCTCTTATAGTAACTTATTTCCAGTATTATTTTACAACATCTACAAACATTTATAATGTTACACTGGCTAAACAGCTGAAATCTTCAGCAGACACTATGATCTAACGAACTGGATCACTCCCATGTTGATATTGCTCAGGGGACAATTAGGGTTGCCTATGTTACTTTATTTTCATATTTTTAAGATTTAATTTTTTCAAGTCTGTACTCTGAACTCCCTGGCTATTGTGGTATATCATTATTTTATGCTTTTCTTTTTTCAAACTTTCATTTGAATTTCGCATTATTTTAAAAGATCATTCCATTTCCAAGGCAGGATCACACCGACAGACATGATGAAAATTATCCCCTGGCGGGCATGATAAAGTCACCCAAAATAGAAAAGAAAAAATAATTTGTTTTTGGCAAAGAAATGAAAAGTTGTTTAATTATATTTTTGATCTTCCATTTGATTCTACTGATGAGAAACCCTACAGCTTTACGCACTCTGAAAATAAAGTTTTCGTGCCAGGGGAAAGGTAAAAAAAGAAACGACCAAAAGCAAACCGAAAGAGAGGAAGAAAAGAGGAAGCAGGGCTGGAAGTACATGACCATGCTTGCCCAAGGGTGAAATTAAAGAAAAACAAACAGAAGTCAAGCTGAGATGATACAGTTCCTAACGTTGCATCTCTAATTCCAACCCTTTCAAAAACGTAACCAATCAATCATTAAAAAGCATTGGGCTGCAGTTTCTCAGTCTTGAATGTACAAGTGAATAAACTCACTATTATAAAATTTACTGTCAGGGACATGTCCCCACATCTGACCCATTTCCCGGGAGGCTGAGATGCATCCCAACACACAGCAGACACCTGGCCACCCCATCACTGCACAGCTGCCAAACGAGAGAAAACTGGCTTCCGGCTGGCCAGGACTCAGACTCTGCACTGACACCACGTAGCTGAACTATCGAGAGCTCATCCTCTGGCAGGAACACCATATGACTTTTTAGCTTACAGCTCGTATCCTCATATACACTTCTTTTATACATCACCCACACTTTTGATTAAGAGCGCGCTATCTCCTAATAAAAGCCTAATCCTCCTTCCAGTCACTCAAGATGCAGTACAAAGCAGTTCACCTACCAGCTTCACGATACAGTCATGTTTTAGGGCCAGAAGCAGCCGTAAGCACACCCTGATTGCCTGTAGCACTCGGGCCATGCAATTGAGCCCACTGCTGCTTTAGAGAGCCGTCACTTGGAATAAAGGCAAGGAGGGAGTTGAACGCGAGGTGGGCTTTAACTGATCAAGGAATAACCTGCAGCCTCCAAATGCTTTTACACTTACTAACCACAGTCACACCAGAGAGCCCAACAGCTCTACCTGCGTCAGCTCCCAAAACAAAACACAAGCCCTGGAGAAAATCTTTTAAAAAGCAGCCAAATCCCAGGATTTGGGTAGATGCCCACTGCAGTTAATGAAAACACTGCCTGACTAAGCACTGCAAGGCCTGGCCTAATAGCTGTATCACAGGACTCCTGAGATACCACCCACACATTCAGTGTGTGGCAAAGACCACACTACAAGCTGGTGCCATCATGTGTGACTCCATTGGGCTGCACATCAGTGAAGAGAAATTAAATGGGAGAGCAGCTAACCTTGTGTAATTTATTTGCCTCACCTGCTGAAGCACATACTGAAGAAAAACAGAAGTCTGTTGTGGTTAAAGGCAAGGAAGCACAGATGAGTTAACTCTATTTTGGAATACTACATTCCTGCGATCTAAGCTGTGGGTACTATCGCATCTCTGAGTCAGAGATACATCAACAATTTTAACTCTTTAGCTTGGAGATGTGATCAACATAAAACCCCACCAACAATTCATACTGGAGGTAAACAACCCTGTGTGGGGTCTCCCAAGAGCAGAGTAGAGGGGGAGAATCCCCTCCCTCGACCTGCTGGCCACACTTCTCCTGATACAGCCCAGGATACGGTTGGCTTTCTGGGCTGCCAGCACACACTGCCGGCTCATGTCCAGCTTTTCATCCACCAGTACCCCCAAGTCCTTCTCCTCAGGGCTGCTCTCTATCCATTCTCCACCCAGCATGTACTTGTGTTTGGGATTGCCCCGACCCAGGTGCGGGACCTTGCACTTGGTCTTGTTGAACTCCATGAGGTTGGCAGTGGCCCACCTCTCCAGCCTGTCCAGGTCCCTCTGGATGGCATCCCTTCCCTCCAGCGTGTGAACCACGCCACACAGCTTGGTGTCGTCGGCAAACTTGCTGAGGGTGCACTTGATGCCATCATCCATGTCAGAGTAATATTCCTAGCAATACCTCTTTCAACTAGAAACAGCCTTTGAACAGTGTCCATCTGATGTGAAAATGGGGAAGAATTACGTTTACAATGATTACCTGCCTCAATCAGGTAACATTAACACAGGTAACTGTGAGCTGACAGATCATCATTTCTCAATGAATGAGAACGCCCTAGGAGTATCCTGCCAAAGTTCGTTTCACCCATTCACCCTTATACACACAGATCCTACAAAAACAGGCAGGCAGTGGTAGCTGAGGGAGTTTAGGTCTTTGCAGAATTAAACCTATGTTATTCCACCTACTCATGACAAAGGTTCTAATTCATCTGTCTACAAAAGGTGGAAAGATTACAGTTACTTCAGAAAACCTACTTACCCCAACGTACCAAAGAAGAGGGCACAGACAAAAACTTGAAGGGTGCGGACCAAAAAGGTAACCTGGCACAGTTCCAGAGCATTCGTTAGGTCCAAAAGGGCTTCACAAAACATTAGAAATACATATTTTGAGGTGGAAATTAAATTAATCACTAGCAACTAACTCTGTGTCTTTACAGGCTGCAGGCCAGGAGGTATCTGGGTTTCTTCTGAAACCTCGAGTTAGCCTCTTAGGCTGCTTTCAGGCAGGACAGACACAAAGCACAGCAGGCAGGCCCACTGAAGCCATTTATTTCCCAGCAGCACTGAACACTCCTACAAGGGGGAAGGCCTCTGTGTTTCCTCTGAAGCCCTTGGAGAAACACTTGTGATCTTGTCATGGCTGACCTTCCATCAGATTTCTAGTGGCTGGGAGGGGAAGGCTGCATCCAAGCCCAACACCCACTGTTCCTACGTATTCAAAAGTCCCGGTCTGCTGACACACTGGAGGATAAACAAGGAGGCAGAATTTAGTCACTTTGGACTGCCCTATCTACAACACCAAAGACATGAATCGACCCTCTTTTTTGTCACCTACAGTTATTCTGTAGATTCTAACTTTGCAGAAAACTAGACGTCACAGAAGCAGCCAGCACCAGAACTAGAGGCCTGACAAGCTTCTCTTTAGACCTAGAAAAAAAATCCCCTGAAAGATCTAACGATGTGTTTTTGTGAGATACAGCTTACGTTCTCTTGCAGGGAAATAGAATCAGAGATGCCAGGACATTCCTTACTCTCTTAATCATCTTCTTAATTAGCATTTATAAGTCAGTCTTAATTTATATTCCATCACACAGTAAGAAATTGCATACATCAGTATATTAAAAAAGGTTAATGAAGCAAATATGCAGTGTCAATGAGAGAAACATCCAACTTCAACACAACAGTCTTAACTGATGTCAGACCCTGTATTTATGGGATGACACAGGTGCTTTTATCAGGAAATCCCACTGCTTCAGCTGATTTTCTATGTATTTTCCTGGTGCCGATTTGCTTAATAAAATTCCTTATGAGAACCACATATATTTTGCTTTCACTTTTAAAATATTCCATTCTTTCTAAATGGCACAGGAACCAAGTACTTCTTGGTTTAAATTGAACTTTGAGTACTTTTGATTTATTAAAAGCTAATCATAAACTTAATTGTAAACTCATAAACCCTACTCCAGCTCTACACTGGAGTTAGAGACCTACATCAACATAAAAAACGAAAGTTTGATGAAAAACAAAACTGCAAACGTTAACATAGATAAATACACTTACAACACCAAACAGTTGATTAAGTAGGACCCTGAAGTTTGATCTTGATTTATCAAGTAAGAACAGAAATGTTTTAATGATTTTTAAATGTCAGCACAACCCATTTGTTCAGTTATTTTTCATTTAAAATTAACGTAGCCTGTAGGCACATGTGGTACTTAACGGATTTTAAATCTCACGAAACAAAAAAGGATGTGGTATCAACTGAGCACTTAACAGCCCCATGCAGTGCAAAGGAGAGTACACTATGGCGAAAATCTTGATAAATCAGGCATGTTAACACACCCAGACAGTATCAAAGGAGAGAGGGAGCAGCCAAATACCCTCCCTCTCTATCAGACACATTCAAATCAGGGACAATTATTTTGGGCATTTTACTGGTGTGTGGCACTGGCTCGGGAAACAGGAGGCAGACAGAGTCTGGGCTATTATGCACTTCACAGAGTAAAACCAAGCAGCCTGTGTCACCCCCCTCCACAGACTGGAAGCCATGGGAATGGTCTTACATGTTACAAATGAGCAAGCATTACCGAGAGTGGGAAGGCATCTACCGCTTCGGAGCTTTAAATGCTACTTGGAGATAACCCAATGCAAACATGCTCGAGGCTGCTCTGTAAGTACTGCTGGGGCATCACAGCAGCGACAGCAAGATTGCGTAGACATGCCCGAGCTAGCTGTGAACTCAGCAGTGCCTGCAAAACCCACACAAGAAGCAGGGCATATTACATGACCTTATAAACTGCTACAGCTGGACTAGCAATGGCAGAAGGCACACGTACAAATGCATGCACCAAAAACCGTGCCCATTTAGAGCTGGTCATTTAACGAAGAGCAAAGATTTCTGTCTCCTTGTCGAAAACAAACAAACAGTAATATTAATGATATCTGATCTCCTTCAGCTTCCTTGTCCTGTTGGGACCAATTCTGATATCAATGAGTCTCACTGAAGCTCTCCACAACTCTGGAGCACTCAATGACGGTCTTCAACTCTGGACCTGCAGATACCCTCTGAGTGGGGTTGCTACAAGGTCTCTCCTCTCTCCCAGCCACTAACTTTCCAGAGACTTATAAAAAGCCATGGTCAGTGAGGATCAGGTTCGGGAACACCTGAAAAACCTGCAGGTGCACAAGTCCATGGGACCCGATGGAATACATCCGTGGGTCCTGAAAGAACTGGCGGATGCAGCTGCAAAACCGCTCTCCACCATATTTGAAAAGTCGTGGCAGTCTGGTGAAGTTCCCGCTGGCTGGAAAAGGGGAAATATAACCCCCATCTTTAAAAAAGAAAAAAAAGGAGGACCTGGGAAACTATAGGCCAGTCAGTCTCACCTCTGTGCCTGGCAAAATTATGGAGCAGATCCTCCTGGAAATCATGCTGAGGCACATGGATAATGAGGAGGTGACTGGTGACAGCCAGCATGGCTTCACCAAGGGCAGATCGTGCCTGACGAACATGGTGGCCTTCTACGATGGGGTCATGACCCCGGTGGATAGAGGACGGGCAACTGATGTCATCTACCTGGACTTGTGCAAAGCCTTCAAACCTGTCTCACACTCTCTCTTGAAACTGGAGACATGGATTTGATGG
>NW_010226244.1:0-14921 GCF_000690775.1 Eurypyga helias
TAATATTTATAATATTTATATTAAAAATAGATATCTCAGAAAAACAATACTCTCTTGGGCTGTGTGAAGTCAGCCAAAATGGTGTAACTGGACAAAGGATTTCAGATCTGCCACAAATTCCCTACAAGACTGCGTGAAAAACACATACAGTTTTGACATCTTAGTTACTTGTTTTTCAACAATTCTTTGTTCTAATTAAAAGGAATGCTCACCTTTATGAATTAAGAGATTCTAATACTATTGTGATGACAGTCATTGACAAACAAGCTGTTTATATAACATTCTCTTCATCTTCCACTGTTTTTTGGTCTCAACTGATTTTTCTAAAGTCTTTCAATTTATCTAAATATTTAGAAATGTACAAAAGTTGCTTTGTTTCAGAAGAATGCAACTAGAACATTTTGTATTTTTCCACAAAGCAAAACCTTGGGAAAATGTTTTGAGAGTGACTGATACATTTAATTGCTACAGAGTTAAAATGCCTGGTTTTAACATTTTTCTGTAAAATGCTGGCTATTTTTAATGTTAATAACTTCTAGTATGTACAGCCTTTTGACTTCACCACTTCTCTTAAAACTAACCCCCCTTTGACATTTGGTTCAAAGAAACAGTTAAAAACATTTCATTCCTAAAATGTCAAAATGGAATTTTTCATCATAGTGAGTAATAGTTGCTTTCTAATTTTTCTCTTGATTTCTCAGAATATACAAGGGAACCTGGCTGAATTTTGTGCAACATTACTGTTTCTATGGCACTGTATTTTCAAAGGAAGAATGATCCAGCTAGCGGTGGTCTGAGCAGCTGTGCGTGAGGGGTGCAACTCCTGGCTCTGGGCTTGTCGTCTCTGAACCATCTGGAATTCTGTTTATAGTGAAAGCCAAGAGAAACTGTCATTCTTGGCTTTTTCAGGCTCGATTGTTGTGCTGTTTTTAGTTGGGATAGAATTAATTTTCCTCACAGTAGCTTGTATAAGGCTGTGTTTTGGATTTGTGCTGAGAACAATATCGATAATCCACTGATGTTTTTATTTGTTGGTAAGCAATGTTTATATCGATTCAAGGACTTTTTCAGTTTCTGATACTGCACTTGTGTTCTCACCTTCTTCTTTACAAGAAGCTGGGCAGACACAGACAGGCAGGACAGCTGACCAAACTGACTAAAGGGACATTTCATGCCATCAAACATTATGGTTGTTATGTAAGTTGGGGGAGGTTAGCCAGGAGCGGCAATTGCTGCTTGGTGTCTGGCTGTCAGTTGGCAGTGGTGAGCAGTTATATAATATCTTTTTTCCTCCTTTTTTCCTTTTTTTTTTTTTTTTCCCCATAAGTAATACAGAATACTACCTGAAAGGTTGAACTCAGTTAAGTATTATCTTTGTGAAATCAAATAAAGTTTTTTCTCAATAATATAGATCTAGGTGATAAAGCAGAGGTATATCTCAAAATCTAGGAAAATTTTGATTCACTGTCAAATAAAAGCATACTCTATGATAGGTATTAACAAAGACGAAAAGGAGAGCTACATTGGTAGATTAAAAGAAATGCTTGCTTTTGGATGGAAGTGAAATCTCATTCAATTGAAAATGAAGCAAAGTGGCAATTCTAATTATTTTGGTTTTATATATAAAGGAATTGTGAAAAAGAATGCATTGTACAGTGATGACATTTTCTAGGAAACAGAGTTTGAGAGAAAGATAAGATTATTTTCAGATGAGCCTTTTGAAATTTAATAGACTTAAAGGATTATGAGTTACTTTAAGTGGTGGATTAAATAAATTACTAAGAAAAGGTGGGCACTTAAAGACTGAAGGGGAATATACCTTCATAAGTTATGCTGTTTGGTTTAGAAACATTGAATAAGGTTATTAAAATTCTTTGGAAGAAAGTTTAAGAGCAGTTAAAAACACAAATTGCATTCTGAGGTATATAAAATACTTATTTTGGCAGCTATCTAGTAACACCTGCTACACTTAGAGCTGTAGAACAGTTTTCATTAAAACTCCCTGTTTTGTCATCACTTTCCTAAAACTACAACATTTGTGTTTGAATCCTTGATCCCACAGAAAAAAAAAATCTTTTCAGTATCAACAATTTTTTACAGATGCCAACCTTTTCTCTATTTCCATAAATTGCCTAGAGCAGGCTAAGACTGCAACAATATAGAAGGATTACAGTTAGTTTTGCTGAATACATCCCTAGCAAAAGAAAGGGAAAATAGCATTCATTAATTAATCTTCCACTCTTCCTTCTCAGAATTCTGCAAAATTTTAACATTCATCATTCTGGTGTTTTATTATTACTATTGTTTTTTTGTACCCTTTTTCATATACAACTTTCTTGAAATATGGCTACTAAAAATGGACTAGGTGCTACAGAAGATATTTTAAAAGAACTAAGAATAACTAACCACCTCTTTAATGATTTTGCTAAAAATATATCTTTTTTTTTTTTCTTTAAAGTGGCATCACATTATAGGTTAACATGGGTCTTTCGATCTGCTATGACCTTCAGATCCTTTTCTTAGATAGTGATGAAGAATAATTTCTTTTCAGTTTTTGTGTATGTATTTGACTTCCAAGTGTAGTATCTTGCCTTTGCCTCATCTTGTATATCTTTTACATTTCTCTACTCAGCTGAGATTTTCTGAATTCTAATATTGTCCAGTAAACTGCCTATCTCTCTCTGTTCCTTTATTCCATCTTCTAAATTGTTAATGAAAGTAATGATTAGACTCAGCTATTTGTCCATGCAGACCTCAACATGGCCTCTCTTGGACCATTACTTTGACAGGTTCCTTCTCTGTTCTTTGAAATCAAATCTGGCATCCTGGAAGATAGTAATTAATAACACTGGGATAGTGCTGGTTAGCTGTTTACAAATTCCAGAGTAAACTTTATTTGACCTTACTGACTGATTATACTTAGAAGAAACACTCTTTTTCTGTGTGGTGGTGGGGTTTTTTTTTTTTTTTTCCTCTTTCCTCTTTTCCTACTACTTCTTCATGTAAAGTGCACTCAGGTCACACTAGACATTAAGTATATAAGATAATTTAGCCATATCTATTTAATCTGATGTTCATTAATAGATATAGCAGGAGTCAAAATATCTTATTTAGACACTTTCTCAATAAAGTATCATGTGAGATATGAATGCATGTAAATTTCCTTCACAATCTTCATTCACCATTGTATTTCTACAGTCTTTTCTCCCCACCATTTTTGTTCTTTGTCACTGGCAATCCCTTTTATTTCTTAATCATCTGGTTTTATAAACATTTTCTGTGAACCATTCCCTAATAATTACTCTGGCTCTATGTTTTATTTACCATGATTGTGACTCTTCATTCCATTCTGAAATTTAGATTCTGTTGGTTTAAGCACACTGATTTTTTTATCATGCTTCTTATCCATCTTGCATGTGAGAACAATTTTCTCCCAGATAATTTTTAATGTATATTCTTTCAATAAGTTTCAGTGTTTGAAAGGCCAATTTCTGTGAGACCTTGCCTATTGATTAACCGTATTTGCTCATTAATATTTGGTCATTAATTATATTATTCTATTGCCTTTTTTCTTTTTCTTTTTTTTTTTTTTTGAGTTATGAACTTTACTGTTTATTTTCATCAGAAGTGTCTTTTGTCTTTAAATCCTCATCCAGGTCCTTTCTATTAGCTGGAACTGAATTTAAAGCAGCTCTTCTTAAAATCTTGAAGAAATGTTGCATACTTTCTTCCATTGCCTGTGTGAAGACTCGTACACTGCAAATGTGATAAAGTCTGGTGTGTCCAGTTCTGGGCTTCTCAGTACAAGAGAGACATAGACATACCAGAGAGAGGCCAGCAAAGGACTGCAAAGATGATTAAGGGACTGGACCATCTTCCTGTGAGGAAAGCCTGAGAGAGTTGGGACTGTTCATCCTAAAGAAGAGGAGTCTCAGGGCAAATTTCATCAATGTATATAAACACTTGAAGGGAGGCTGCAAAGAGAATTGAGCCATACACTTTACAGTAGTGTCCAGTGAGAGAACAAGACAAATGGCATAGACTGAAACACAGGAGGTTCCTTCTGAAATTCAGGAAACACTGTTTTCCTGTGAGGATGACTGTGCATGGGAATAGGTTGCCCAGGGAGGTTGTAGAGTCTTCATCCATTGAGATATTCAAAAGCTGCCTGGACACAGATGCTTGAGCAGGGTGCCTGGACCAGATGACCTCCAGACATTCCTTCTAACCTCAATCATTTTCAGTTTAAAAAGCTTTATCTCAAAAGCCAAACTTGAACACTGGAAGTATATCTTAGGATCATAAATAAGCAATGAGGCTAAAACAAAATACTGAACAGGTTTTCATTTACTGAGGATTGTCAGCACTGCACAGTAAACAGTCTCACATTTCTTAAGGAAAAAATTAGAATGTAATAATGAAACCAAGGACTGTACTATAATGCATATATACTAGGAGGTTAACCAAAGGTTTTACAGATAGAAAATTCTGTCATTTCCTTTTTCTCTGTAATTGACATTGCTACATTAAAATTTTTTAACCTATATTTAATACGAAGCAGAATTTATACTGGAAGACAAGGTTAACAAGGGGACATCAAAGTCTTTTGGACAGAAAAAAGGAAATAAAAGGGCATCAAAGATAAAGCATAAAAGAGTCAGAAAGTAAAGCTTTTGGGAGTAATTTCTTCTCACAAGGACCCGTTAATGCATGTAGTAAATTTCCAAGGTCAACAACAGAAGTTAGCACAAACAGTTTCATAAAGGAACTGGGCAAGAACTTGCAGAGAGACAATGCTGTCATTTTTACTAGGAATGGCAAAGGACAGATCAGGGTATTTTCTCTCATTTAATAGTCCCTTTCACAACATAGTCTTTTTTTAACCTGCTGCTTTATAAATGGGTCTTTTCCAACAGTAATAAAAATCAATACAAAACCCATTTAAATGCAGGATATGGAAGATTAATAAATTCTTGGTTATAGGATTTTATATAGCAATAAGAGCTCTCCTATATAGGGGCACAGCAATTTTGTGTGCGACCAGGGTGCTCTTCACATCTCTGTTATACGGATGGGGACAAATTCCATCTCTCTCTTTTCTCTGATTACCATGAGACAGAAAGTGTTAGTATGGGTTTACTGCCACTGCAAAGCTATGGGCCTCTAAAGGTAGGTGATTTTCTTCCTTTTGGGGTCAGGATTTACTCAGATTATTTTTGATTTGTAATATTGTTATTGATTACTGTTATTACAGTGTTACATTGGAGCTAAGCTGTTGTTGCAATTGGAAGACTCTTGCATATGTCCTTGTAAAACTCTCAGTCGGAGATACCCTCTTTCCCCAAAAGGTTATAGTATAAATAGAACAGAAAAAGTTTGAAGTGACTTGCTCAGAGATATACATCAGGTGAGGCACAAACTGGGAACAAGATTTTCTCCACTGGAGAAATCAAGAGTTTCGTCGAGAATTCATCACTTTCGGGCCAGAGAATGAACTATGAGACTGTACTACTGCAGAGTTCAGTGTTAGAGATTTTGTCATTTTTAAACATAATTTTCCTACAAACACAAATGGTATTGGTCTTTGCTGGACTGAGCTTCAAAATATCTCAGGCATGGGGAAAAAGGTTGGAGGAGAAAGTGTTTAAACCAGAAAGGACTTAATTATATGCAGTGGAGGGGGACATGAACCACATTCAAAGCGAGTATATTCTTCCCTGGATGTGTGGGTGTAACTCTCTCGTGTATATTAAAAATGATCACTTACAAAATGATTTTAGATATATTAATGGTCTTACTTCCAATCTATTTCTGCTTGTCAGATGTGTCACCTCATATCCTTAGAGTACAAGAATGGCAACACTCTCTTTGCTTTTGACAAGTGAACTAAAATGGAAATCAAGGTATTTCTACACGGGCTTTTCAAAGGAATTTACCATTTTAACTGGAATGGGAGAGGAACTTTCTGATACTTAGAAATGTCCCTGCCGAATAGGAGACTATTTGTAATCATAGACAAACACCAGAAGTTTCATATAAGGTCAAAAGTACTCAGCTATGCTTTAATTGCTATTGATTGGTTTTTTTTTTGATGTGTGTGTGTATGAGATGAAAACTTATGTAGTTTTCTCAAAAGATTAAAATGAAAAAACGTAATTGTATACAATTTTTACACAGAAAAGAATTATTTCCTCTGATTACCATTCTGTCCTGTCTTTATTTACCTGGTTAAATACTGTAATTAATTTTCCTGAAAGCCCACCTCATTCTTTTTTCAACTTTTCTTGTTATTAAACTGGTGGAAAGATGTGGTTGTAATTTGGAGCTGTACCTAGCACTGCAACAGGTGCTGCATTAGCCAGTGAAAAATTTATTCTTCCCTGACCCAAAGTAGCAACCAAAGCACCCAAGGAAAATGCGTGGCAGTCAAATTGGATTTCCTCATTTAGGGACCATAATGCTCTTGCTTAGCATGTCACTGGGCTACTGTTTTTTAAACTTCTATGCCGCTATTGTACTTAGGTAGATGTTTTGATTAGTGTATCATCCAGTTGCTGATATTAGTCTTTGCTTATGTATATTTGTGTTCACTCTCTATATATGTATAAATGATGTGAGATATTGTTCCTTTGAAACAGATGCATAACTCTGATCTCTCTAATGCATTTTATCGCAGTTGAGTAGTACAGGCTTTTATACTTTGTCAGCAAAAGATTTATAATCTGTGAGCAAAGTTGTGCATAGGACAGTACTTCAGAATGTGTTGAAAGTATGGATGTAGGCTGCAAGAATCTGATTTAAATAAAATGTTGATATTAATATATATATTTATGGTATTGTTTAATATCAATTAGGGTAACTGTGCTTTATAATAAAGGTGATAACTAAGACATGCCATTGTTTTAGGTGATTTAGACATACATAATGAGATAGCCTGTGCTCAAAAAATGTAGATTTAAGCAAAACACAAACACACTGGAATATGTATTCCTAATTGTAAAATCTGTGCAAAGGAATTTTTGTTTCTTTACTGTCTCAAATTGTGGCTAGTGACCTAAGCATTATTAGACTGATGTCTGTCATGACATCATAGAACTGTACTCTAATACAGTCAATAACTGAACTTTGATCTCCTGTACCGTGGGCAACTGCTATTAGAACAAGATTTTGCCAGTTCTGAAGACTGGGAGGACTATGCATATTAAGGAGGAAAACACAGTCCCTTCCTCTGCTGTATTTGTACCAAAGGCAAAATAGTAATAAGTCACATCAACGCATGGAATGCAATGTTAATATAATTACTTACTGTTTTGTGAACTTTCAAAATGAATAAATAATATTAATTTTGAAAACAGTACACCACAATTGTGGTGGCCTAAGAATGCACTTGAAGAGAATTAAGGTTATAACCAAGAAGTCCAAAGAGTTTGTAGCTATAACAGTCCAGCAAAAGTAATGTCACAACAAATGTAGTTTTTAGAAGTAAGAATGAAATCTTTCTTTCTGAGAAAAAAGATCTGCAGCAACAGAACTATGGGTAAATTCTGCAAAGTTTCATTCTACACAAAAGGCTCAATTCCCAGCAGGCATTACTCAGCCATTCATTTCATGGGTTCAATAATTTCAATTTGTCTGTCTTAATGTGACCCAGGATTTCAACTTAAGATTTCTTGTATTTGGAACATTCTTGACACAGAAAATTCAAATAACTGAAAATGTAAACCAGTAAATATAATTGCTGCAATATACATAAATGTTGTCATTTCATAAGTTATATGAATCACACAGTTACCGTATTTACAGTGCATACTTAGCTGAGTTGGAGACAAAAGCTGTAGTGAAAATGAGCTTTGCTCGGATAAAGAATTAGAAGCTTAGTGATTTTTTTTTTTTTTTTAGGAGATTTATGCAGCATTTCTAGCAATAACTTCTTTTTTTTTTTTTGTGTGTGTGTATATATGAAGAATATAAAAATTTTTAACATATTGTCCCTTTATAACACCGTATGCCTAATAAATGTGAATAATTTGTATTTTTGGCAATTACTTATTTTACAAATTAGAGCACATATTTCTGTAAGAAGGTATTTGTTAATCTATAGGTGGACTTGTTATTCTGCTACTGGACTATACAGAAAAGAACCACCAGATTCCAAGCATTTGAGTTGAAAATTTAGATACCTCATGTCTCCAAAGACTATATATATTCAACAAATGATTTCTAATAGAAATTAACTGAAAAGATTAATGACTCTAGTGTGTTATCTAAACCAGACCTGTTTGGTGGAGGAAACAAAGTAAATACATGATTTGCCTGTTTTGTTAAATCCTGGTCAGGCTGCTCCACTTTTAAGTATATCATTAGTTCAGAGTACATGCAGCAACCTGAACTGCTAACCTGGCATAAATTAATGAAGGGCTAGCTAATTCTAATAAAAACCTAAACTTTCCTTTCATAACCATCAACCTTCATACATATCCAAAATCTTTATATATAACTAACTTTTCTCATACAGTCTAGTTTCTTGGAAATGAATTTATAGAATTGAAGTCGATCATCTCTTTTTTTTTTAAATATCATAGTTACAGCTCAAGGAAGAAGCAACCACTGACACATACAGATATTTCTATATATTGGTTAGCTAAATAATGCATTACTTTAATTCTTAATGGGATAAGGAATTAA
Source organism: Eurypyga helias (assembly GCF_000690775.1). Classification (NCBI taxonomy): domain Eukaryota; kingdom Metazoa; phylum Chordata; class Aves; order Eurypygiformes; family Eurypygidae; genus Eurypyga; species Eurypyga helias. The sequence continues at coordinate 8,686 of NW_010226244.1, forward strand.
GTAAAAAAAAAAAGTAAAAACTTTGAAAGGAATTTGTGTTCACGAACGAGGGTTTAGTTTCATTCTTCTTTGTTAATATTATTTAGAAATTACTATGATGACTGATCAGCACCATTTGCATTTCATTACAATATATGGATCTAAATAAACATGAATGCAACTTTATGTGTTTCCTAATTATCCCTTGTCATGATTAACATAGCAATACCTGTGATCATAAAGGGTCTCTAATTAAGCATTTTTTTTTCTGACAAGCAGCCAGGAGCCAAGACAAATGAGATTAATCTGGATGCAGAAGGTCCAAGATACCTTCAGACAGGATGTTCTGGGACTTTCTCAAGTGCAGAAACAAGAATCAGAAAATACAAGTCAATGGAGAAACCTTAGGAAAAGGCGATTTCTTAAATTTTAGGTGTCAATCTGGAAAGCTGTAAGTCATTTAATACCTCAATAATTTATTTTTTTCCTCAGTAAACATAATCTCTAACTTTAGATTTGTCTAATCTTAGAACATAATAATCTTCTGAGCCTTGGACTTTTGTTTGATGGAAATGTGGAGCCAGAAATTTCACATGCAGCCTTAACTCCAAAAGAACTGACCCTGGATAGACTCCAGTTTAAATTCCCTGCCTACATGTAGCTATCTATATACTGCCTCCAAGCTGCAGCAGCTTTTTTGCTGGTGGCTATAGGTGGTATAAAGGAGAATCAAATAGCATGCAGGACACAAGTGTCCAGAGATCCACTGACCTTTTCCCATTTATGTTCTTTTTTCCTCCTCCAAAAGGGTAAAGTGTGGTCTGTAAGCCACTTTTCAAAGATAAGCATGTGTGAATCTGACAGTATAATTTTTCCCTTAATAAACAGAATTTATAGTGTTAGCTGTTTCAGAAGCTGTGATAAACGAGATAATTGGACATTATTCCATATTGTAGCACAGACGGCCAAAATTATACCATTTAAGAGGATCTGTTTGACTTCTTAAAAATACACTTTTACAATAATGAAATTCAAAGTATATACTTTTCTTCAATGACAAAGGTATTTTGAGAAATCCATCAATTATAATTTTAAATGTGTCTTTGTAAGCCAGTTTATATTGACAAGAATACCGAAATATAATTCAAAGCTTGACTTGTAATGGTATTGAGAATTCTCATGTAAAACATAACATTATTCTTTGCTTACCAAAGCTTTTATGTTGCATGTATAAAAATCAATGTTCAATCATGTAATATTCAATATATCGCATATTTATTATTTTGTCAATATACAGGGGAAAGGCATAAATGTAACATAAAATATTAATACTATAATTTGCACAGGCCTGTGAAATGACATGTGTGTGTAGTGCAATAAAATGTACATTTATAAATAAAAGCACAGAAACCACTGTATTATAAGTCAAGATTAAGAAATACTCCCAGTTTTGCTATACTTCTACTTTCCTGGTATTTTAAAAGCCTGATGATCTAAGAGCACACACATTTACTTATCTTTCAAAGACATAATCACACTGTCATCCATTTCAGTACCACAAAAGATGGATAGCATAACATGGACTTAAAATGGGTTCATTAATTATCAAAAAGATAAGTGTTTCATCAGGTATATACAGCAGATAATATTTATCTTTTCTCATAGAGAAAAAAGATTAAAGTAATTCTTACACACATACTGGAAAAGAAAAAGTCTGTACCACTGAAAGTTTCATAAAGTGACACTAGATAATACACTCTGCCACTAAAGACAACCTTACACAAACACAACCGCAGATGCCTTCCATCACATTCAACTTTGGCAGCTAAATACCAGAATGAAACCATATATTCCAACTTTAACTATTTCATAAACTTCCTCTTGTGTCTCAGCAATTGCACACACACGGAGACTGCTTTTCAAAAGCTAGTGTTTCTGCTGCAGTATTTGATGACTACTTGATAGATGTAGAGTAAATAATTTCATTAACTGGATAACACAGTGATACATGAAAACAAATACCATGACTGTGACAATCTCTGAAAGGAAATTGTCTATCTAGATATTACTGGTGCAACTTCTATGTGAAGTAATGAAATATTAACTATAACCCCATCAGAAAGGAAACTCTGAAAAAATAAAATGAAACTTGGGTTATTCTGACTTGCATTTATCGAGGATCTGATCTGAAACAAGATCAATAAGAAGCCAAAAACCTGCTAAGAAATAACTGATTAAACACAAGCTGTCATCAAGTGGATAATGCACATTATATTTTTAATTATCTTAAAAAAACTCCCCAAAACAGTATTTCATCTGAAACCTTTTCTCTGAACAATGTTTACAAAGTTGAGACTCTGCTGCTAAAATTACCAGTAAATGAGAAAAATCAATAGGTATGAGAAATAATTTCTCAGCTATAATCCCCAAAGACTATGTGTTATATTTGTAGAGTTGTTCTTTCACAGGACACATTGCCCTTTGTTTTTACTGGAAATAAGTTTGGAAGAAATAGCTAGTTGTCTAGATATAAAAAAATCAACATCCTTTGTAGTATAGAAGTCATATGCAAGTAGCATACATTTTACTGAACATTTTCAGTCTGCTATTGATACAGATTTAAAAAGTTATAGCTGTCACAACCTTCTTTTCAATTAGAAATTTGGAGCAAAATTAGAAACATTATTCTGAAAAACATCACAAGACAAAAACTGCAAACAACCCCTCTCTCCTTCCAATTACAGTAACAAATCTGGAATGTGTAAGAAAAAGTCTTGCTTAGAAATAATACCATATATGGCTTTTAGATTTGGGCTTAATCAAAAAGCAGTGAAATCAGAGAGAGGTTTTATTGAACACTGGGGTGTATTCTTAATATCAGTCAGTAAATCAGTTTACTTAAAATATTGCATATAACCTACTACACTTTGCAAAACAAAACTGTTGCCCAATTTTCCATGATGTAAAATTGAAACTGAAAAAAACAGTTGATTTATATATTACTTACAAATTCATGCCCTTTTTGAATATTTGTTATGATCTGTCACCATATATACGATTTACAGGTCTTAACAGTTGCAGAAATATATTTAGTCAAGAAGGCAGGTTGAAAAATTTATTTGTAAAAAACACAAATAAAAGCCCCATGTTTTGTAGTTTGACAAAGATTCAGTGATTCTGAGTAACATGCCCTCCTATACATTTAGTGAGATGATGCTTCGGGAGATCAGTACGCAAAACCCTCCAACATTGCAATGTTAGGTGTCTACAGGCATTTCATTAACTCAGGTGAAAATACAAACCATGAGAATACTGAAAAGAAAACTATTAAGAAGTTGTATTAATTTTGTATGTTGGTCTATTTAGCAGCAGTTTTCCCATAGAATTAGAGATTGCATTTCATCATCATTATTGATTCATCTAAATGCCTTATGAACATAGAAATCTATTGAATCTTAATGGCAAAAATACTAGGAACAGTATTGAATCTAGCACATATTAGTGATTTTTAGCATCAGGGACTTCTTGAAAATGTTCTCCTGACTGTTTGCATTTCCACAGGTTCAAAAGAATGTTTTAATGGCACATAAACCCTTAAGATGTTCTAAACATGTTTAAGAAAAGAAACACAGTTTAGTTCAGGCCTCTTCTTCCCAAAGCTGAAGAAGTGAGTTTATTTCAAGTTAAAATGACAAGACCATTCCTACTGAACCTTTAAAGAGGTTTATAACAATAAATAAAACAGATCTAAAGAGCACAAGGTTATTTGAGTCTAAATGCTAGTATTATTCCCATTAAAGGATTAAGTAATTAAACATATGAAGAGCTACAAATGCATCATTGTTTAATTCCTGAACTATGAAAAGAAATACACAGTATTTAAATTAAAGTCTGTATACATTGCTTCAAATATGTGAATTGCACAGAATAAGAAGTTCAAAATATTAAAATCTGATATTAACTGAACTCTGGTTACAAAAATAGTATTGAAATTTGAACTGGTGAAGGATGTACTTGTCTGATCACGATGTGCATGATACTCTTACTGTTTTTTTTAAAAGGTAATTTGGTACTTATTAGTGAATGTATTTAAAGCACGAATAATTGCATTTTTTTTGTTTGTTAAACTAAAGTTAGATTCAAATCAAATGCCAAAACTGAAATGAAGCTTTCAGATTGAAATATTATTGTATTTAAAATGAAACATCTATTTTATACCACATACATACACACTATATTCAAACAATATAACATTTCAGTAGTGTGAATACTTAATGAATATGATGGTGCTATTTCAGGAAAATGCCAATGACAGTCTTACACATCGAATACATCTCTGCAATCCAAACAGAAAAAACCCCCATGAAAATCAGAAGTAGATTCAGCAAGCATATACTATGAAGAAGTTAGATCAGGGATGGCAGAGTGAATGACAGCCTATTTTCTGCAGCTAACTCAAGATTAGAATTGGCACCTACCCTTATGCTAATGAACACCTAATTAGAGACACCTCCTATTCAATAAACTGCTCTCTTATCATCAGTTAGATTACCTGACAAGCCCTTTCACTCCAGTTCTGGCCCACCAAGAATCTTCGTTCTTTTTCTCGTCTTCTTTTCTGCAAGAGAACTGATCCCGCTTAATCCCTGGAATAATGTAGCTTCTCTTGTGGAAGAGCTGGTTTCCCTCTTCCCCTTTTTACATCAAGCTAATGGAGCCAGTAGGTATTCTATTGATCTTTCTCTATGTGGTTTCCTCAAGGATTTGACAGACTTCCTTACAGGTTAAACATCCAGGCTTTCTGAAGTGGCTATAAAGCTTTGTTTTTGATTTTTCAAACTTTTTCTCAAACCCTTGCTCATCCATAATCTTTAAAAGCTCAGTTGATGCCATGCAGAGTACAGGCTTATTTCTTTGCTGAACTAATCTAGACACTGTCTAGTGTTGAGTACAGTTGTCTGATTCAAATCTTCTGTTACAAAGCAGATGACATCTAGCTAGATGTCATGAGAAGAGACTAACAATGACAATTCACTTATCCCTTAGAAAGAATCAATTCTCCCACAATGCATCTGTCAGAGAACTCTCACTCAGTAAAAGCAATTTTTCTAGCTGTCTGACACTGTAATTGCTCTTAAATTTTCAATGAACGTTTTACAAGAACTCCCCTGAACCATGATGAAAAACTTAACTTTTTCTAAAAATGAGAGGCTGACAGGATGAAAGAGGTCTTTCTCTTTAAAGCTTTGCTTGCTTGAGTAGGAATTCTTTCATATCATCAACAAGCTGTTGAATAGAGGATAGATTACTTTCCATTTATTTCATCAATCAGATTAAAGGCTCTCCTTCACAATGCCCTTTAAACAAGAGCTGTTTATGATGTCCTCCCAGGTTCTACTTTAATGTAGTATTAAATCACCCTGAGCAGAGAAGCAGGCAAAGCATATAAATATGATGAATATCTGACAACATTTAAGCATTGCATACATTCAGGTCATTTCCCTATTTCTTGTCACTCTGCAAAAAATGTGAAATCCCTCCATCCTCCCAAGCAGTTTTTAATGATAATGTGTCATTTTGATTCCTCCATCCTCAAAAAGAAAAAAAGAAAAAGGTTGCTATATAAAATATATATATACATAACAGTTCTATATCTTAGCTCCTCTGACAGAGAGGTATGCATGACACCAGCACACAGAACTGCATGTCCAGACACTTCTTTAATTAGGATTTAGTCTGAAAGATGGATTCACTTGTAGGTGTAACTCTGTTCTATTTTTATCATACATAAATATTCCACAGGAAAGAAATAAATAGGCTACTTCTTTCATTTTGTACAGAGTGGAACAGTTCTATTTGTATGAGAAATATGTACAAGCTGCAGCCGATTGTTCAAGAAAAATCAATATGGCTTTTGGTGTTATTATTGACTGCCACATTAAAGGCACCATTCTTTATTATCTGGATAATTCCTCAATTCAATAATACCAAGCATACTAAAACATATCATTTTCCCTGGTTCACTGTGGAATTAGGATACACAACAATTAATTCCTAAATCTTTACATTTGTGATAGGTTTTAATAAAGCATGTAGCCATTCTAAATGCCAGTAGTTTGTGTTTGAAATGGGGAATTCTAATACAATGAATAAACATAAACTGTTAAATAAACACTATACTATCCACACATAAATAACAACAGCATACCAAAACAAAATTTATATGTTTGTGGCAACTCTAGTGTTTGTATATATAT
>NW_010226245.1:0-4867 GCF_000690775.1 Eurypyga helias
CCAACCTCAACGATTCTATGATTCTATTCCCTGTCTACTTCCTTGCCATTAAGTGAAATGTGGGGGGTTTTGTCTTTGTCTTTTCTTGGGGGTTTTTCATGTTGTTTTGTTGTCTGATTTTTTTGTTTTGTTTTGTTTTAGTTTGTTTAGTTCCATTTTGGTTTCTTTTAATGGAGGTATTGTCTCTTGAACCTGACTTTCAGTTATAGCCTTTTAAACCAGCAAGGGATTATATTCTTTCCTGTCTTGTGTTTATGAATTTTTTCCTGTTTTAATTCTATTTTGGATGGACCTTATATTCTCTACCACTCTCTACACTGAAACTAACATACAAATAGGATATGTTTAAGTGCTTCATTATAGGCCTATGGTTTACCTCAGTCATGATAGTCATTAATCACCACTGATAAGAAAATGGACGTGGGGTAGCTGATATCCGAACATATGTGTAAGAGAGTATAGCTAAATTTTCATCACCATTAACAGCATCACTATTAATAGAGCTACAAAAAATTCATTCTACAAGAAGTCAGGCCACCCACAGAATTTGATTGGGTTCTGTAAAAGCACATGTATCTGTTACATTTTTTGTGCTGTTTAGTAGATGAAATAGTCTAGGTACGTGCTAATACCAACTCTGATTATTGTAAAAGGTAATAATTTTTTTTCTCCTCTAAATATAAAGTTTAGATGCGAGAAGGTGTTTTAACTCTCAAGGAAAGGGCTAAGTGGATGACAAAAATTGTATACTTCATTGTTTAGTAAATAACTAAGTGAGGGAAGACAAATGAAAACACTCCTTGATGAAACTTATTTAATTTGTCCTTCAGTTAAAACTAATGATCAGAAAACTGATCTATTCAACTATGGACAACTTCGTCTGTTATGAACCAAAAGTCATTTTTCCATATTACTCCTATTACATCTATCTATCCTGCTTTAATGCAAAAGTCACACAGGCAAGACTGTCAAGTGAAGTTCAGGGATTTTTTATTGGTTTTGATAGTCTTTAAAAGACAGTTCTAATTTTGGAACTCAAAGCTAACAGTGAACTTTCATTGCAAGGATTTTTGAATGCAATGAGCACATTTATTAATATTAATCCCAGGTTAGCTCTTATGTGAATTCCTCCTACCGACATTTACAGCAACCCAACAAATATGACCTTATTTTAAGATTTTAAAAAACCCTAAGCTGCTTTATTAATGATAAGAATTAAAACAAATTGAAAAGAAGAACATTCTGTTAATATTTATTTATTAAAGATTCAATGAGATAGAAAACAAAAAGAGTTGTACTTTCTAAAACACAAACACTGGGTTGCTCTTTGATAAATTTCATCCTCTGCTACAGGGTCAAACAATGCAAAAAATTGATTCATGAATATTTTCATGAATAGCATTGACAATATCATCTGACTTATTTCTCAAGGTCACGTTATTTACAATTTATAAGTGGCCTTGTTGGTCATTTGGAATGAGTTAACATGCTTTCAATTCCCAAGTCTTTCACTTATTTTGCTACAAACTATGGGAATGCATGTGCGCTTTGTTTATTGGTATTTACTACTTTTCTGCTAAAAATGGTTATGTTTGATCCATAATGAAGTAGAAATTTTAATTCACAGTTTTTCAACTGAGAATGCAAACTAGATAAAACATATGGGAAATTAAATAACTAGATATTTTCCTGAGTTTTCTGTCAAGACTTTGGCTAAAGGAGACCTGTCTGAGCATAACATCAAGCCTAGAGTGAGTTTGGGTTATGTTTCCGACTATGTCTGATACTCCATGTTTCTTAAAAGCATCTTCTTTATCATGAAGGACCCTACTGTGATCATGTGGCAATATAAGGAAAAGCAGTGACAATGTTAGGTTACAAAAATAATGTTAGAATAAAATAACTATTTCATCCTTCTAGCATTGGAAACATTTCCGATGGAAGCAGAAGCTGGGAGTCCTCAGACCTGGAAACAAGCAAAGGCACACTCAATGCTTGGTTTTCGTTGACTTTCAAGGCATTTTTATAGGGTTGTGATAATCTGAGTATTTTTTTATAAGATGAAATTTAACAAAATAAGGCTTATTGCTATGTATCTCAGTAATGAACATAACATCTATTGAACTTGGAAGGTTGCATCATTGTAGTCGATACTGAATTATGATGATCAAAAAAGAATCAAAGATGATAAAGACATGTTTGTTACTGTAGACTTCATTGTTCAAAAAAACCTCAAAATATTAAGATTATTTATTATATCATCTCCACATTTTTCACAAAGCTAGGAGTGAAAAACGCAATCTGGCAGGAGGAATCTCCTCAGTAGCCATTTCATGTACTGTGGATTCATGATTGCTATCTGCCATCTTTGATAATCAATCTTTAGATTCTGTCAAAAGCAATAATATTTGATTTGTGGATACAGTTGAGCAGGGGCTTTGTGTTTCATAAGGAATTAAGCATTTATTAATGGCTAAGAAAGCATAAAGAGAATCAGCAAATGTCTCCTGTTCCCAAGAACAACTGATGACTTGTTCTTGGGATAGGGAGAGATAGAAGTTATTCTTTTTGTCTTGGCTTCACAGGAAACAGATGAAGTGTTATTCAGGTATAAGGAGCACAGGAAGAACTTACATTTGAATGACCCCCCAAAGTTAGGCCTGGATTGAAATTTAGTGTGAAACAATAAAGCCTTAAGTGAAAATTAGAGACTTGAGCTTTCAACAGTTTCAATCAGATTTTTTATAGAAATTCATGGAGGAAAACTTATGTATTTCATGTAATAGTAGCTTAAATTAATATTTGGGATATTTTCTTTCATTTCTCTATGGTCACTCCTACAAACTCTTCAGATGCATTGTCTCCTTTTTATTTAGTCCATAAATATCTTTATTTGCTATTAGACTCGTTTTTAGAATTGTTTTAGTGTGGGGAAATCTGAAAGTATTTTGGAGTGTCTATACCAAAACCAAAAGCTTCTGGATGTCTTTGACGTGACTACCCATCCATTACATATTCCCATGAGTATGTAAGTAGTGAAAAGAATTGCATTTTGCTGCTTGGGCTGTTTTGCATCTTGCTGCGTGGGCTTTTCTGAGAGCTGGAAAGAGGAGGATTTGTGAAGAAGATGTATCTTCCACTCTCCATTAGACAGAAAATCTCTTCATTGTGTGGCAAAATCGTGGGCAACATGCCTGAAGCTTGAGGGTCCCAAGGGACATGTAACAACTAAAGATAATAACTTTATTAACTAAATTAGGGCAATATAACAAGATTTAGGTAACCAATCACATATTATCAAATAATACAGCAACACTCTTCAGTTATTTCAAATATATCCATATAAAGTATAGAATTCATACTGAATGCATTATTACAAATCAGTCAGGGGAAAATTTACCAAGAGAAAAAAATAGTTACATTTTCTTATGAATCGTTTGCCTTTGTGTTTATGGAACAATCAGCATAATTTATAGATAAATTTTCCTTTTTGGGTCATTTTTTTTCTATCATTTCTCTCCAACTACATAGCATTTGTAATTTGTTAAACATTATTTACATGTATATACATAGCATCTACATGGTGGTGATGTGATAAATTAAATTAATTCTGTGAGGGATTTGATCTAAATTCTCAGCCCCAGTAGACAGTATAATTTTAATACGATGAATAAAGCAAGCAAATAAACATTTCTTCTGTCCTAAATGTCGAATTAATTCTTTTCCTTTCTCACACAAATATGGACTTTCTTTTCACAACCTACAGCGGAACAGAGGAACATTTAATTCACAATCTGGTGGTAATAGGAAAGGTAAGGCGATGTATGTTGTGAACAAATCAGTCTAGAAATAACCTGCAATTCTTGCCAGAAAGAAAAATTTTTCCCCCTAATTTTCAAAGATTCTGTTCTAAGTGTGGATAGAGTACAGACAGGATATTTTTAGGCAGTTGAAAAAACAAAATGGAAAACACTAAGACTTTTCAATATTCCATTCCTCATGCAGAAATGTTCTACTGTTGATAAAGACACCTTGTATATTAAAGGTGGAAAAAAAGTATTTTATCTTAAAGTTAAAAAAAAAAACAAAAAACCACAACAAACTTTAAACCAGCATAATTTTCCTCTATATTGCTTAATATGTTCCAGAATAACAGAATAACTTTAATGCCACACACTGTAGTTTTTAAATTGTTATTTCACCTTAGAATGACAGCCAATGAAGAACATGAAAATATGAAGTGCAGATCAAAAAGAAACCCAAACTAATTGCTCACTACTGCATAATGTGGAAAGCATGCAATGAGTTATGTGACAAAATCATAGAATCATAGAATCTCTTCTGGGTTGGAAAAGACCTTTAAGATGATGAAGTCCAACTCTTAACACTGCTAAATCCACCACTCATCTATGTTCCTAAGCACCTCATCACTCAATCTTTTAAATATTTCCAGGGATGTGACTCAAACACCTCCAAGGGAAGCCAGTTCCAATGCTCGACAACCTATTTTTCCTAGTACCCAGTCTAAACTTCCCCTGGCACAACTTGGGGCCATTTTCTCTTGTCCTTCCCTTACCATCTGGGAGAAGAGACCAACCCCTGCCTCTCTGCAACCTACTTTCAGGTAGAGAGCCATAACGTCTACCTTCAGACTCCTCACTCAGCCACTCCTCATAAAACTCGTCCTCTAGACCCTTCCCCAGATCTGTTGCCCTTTTCTGGACACGCTGTAGCACCCCAGTGTCTTGCTTGTAGTGAGGGACCCCAAAACTAAACACAGGATTCCAGGTGCAGCCTCACCGGTGTCCAGTACAGGGGGACAATCACTGCCCTGGTCCTGCTGGCCACACTGTTCCTGATGCAGACC
>NW_010226245.1:5033-7873 GCF_000690775.1 Eurypyga helias
GTTTGACCCTTATGCTGTTGCCCTCACATTGACCCAGCCTGTCCAGATCCCTCTGCAGAGACTTCCTATCCTCATGTAGGTCAATACTCCCACCCAACCTGATGTCATCTGAAAACTTAATGAGGATACACCCAATCCATTTGTCCAGATGACTCACTGATAAAGTTGTAAAACAAAACTGAGCCTTGGGATCAACATTTGTGTCCAGAGACCAACAGGATTTATCTTCATTCCCCACCACTCTTTGGGCCTGACCATCCAGCCTTTTTTTTTACCCGGTGGAGAGTACACCCATCCAAGCCATAAGCAGCCAGTTTCTCCAGGAGAATGTTGTGGGAAACTGTGTAAAAGGCTTTTCTGAAGCCTAGGTAGACAACATCCACAGCCTTTCCCTCATCCACGAAGAAAATCACCAAAGTTGGTACTTACATGTTACATTTCCAAGTGCATACATAATTCAGCACGGTGGGCAAGCACTGCTGCTTCAACCTGGTTTGGAAATATGGTTCATTTTTTAAATAAAGACCAATTTCAATATGTTCAACAAAACAACATGCATCTCTGAAATGAAGAATATCTTTTTATGCTTTACTGTGCACACAGACCATTGCAGGATCAAGCCCACAAAAAAAATTGAATGCAGTTATTACAGGAAATTTTTGTGTTGAAGCTGCCTGTACTGTTACATTTGTGAGGTAAAGTGAGTGATATATAAAGACTGATTTTGTAGTCATCATTTTAATGGTATTCAGCTTTTGTCAAGTAAGTTATGTTTGTTTGAATATCCTGCTCTTTGCAAGACAGCTTAGTAGTATACATTTCCTCTATGATGTTCCTCAGGTTTAAAGTTAGTGAAACAGGAAAGGGGAATAGGAGACATTTCCTAACCAGTTAAAAGCCAAATCATTATTTGATATTTTTTCTCAGATTCTGTATGTAGGATTAAATTGTTAAGGTTTTAATTATCTCTTAACCATGAGATTTCAAATGCTAGAGCTACAAAGTTGTTGGATTTTGTTTGTTTGTTTGTTTTTTTAAACCAGTAAGAATTTATTTTCAACAGACTGCTTAAATCACAAGGTTTGGTGTACCTGTCAGTTTGGTTGCTGCTGCCAGAGCTACAGCAAGTGAAGTATCTCTCAGAAGAGTTAAAACAGCTCTGGTTCATCCAGAAAATATCACAGCCTCTTGTTATAATATTTCAAACTATTCATGCTAATAAAAAGTTGTAACTTCCTGGCTTGGATATTGCTTCCAAAAGCTATGAATCATATTGCATTATATTAAAATTCATCTACTTTCAGTAAAAAATGTGGCCTTTTTTAAAACCTATAAAATATGGCAGGAACTGCAGAGAAGCAGGGCATGCAGCTGAAAGCCTTAGATAGGTTTTGTTGTCCTATTATCATTTTTAAGACCAGCCAAGGATTCAAGGAATATTCAGATTCTTAAAAAAAACCTCAGTGAATCTGAAGCAAATTATTCCAAACTCCACTTTGTCTGCCACCTGCATCATCTTTTAATGTCCTTTAGGACTGTAACTGCTGTATGAATTGCTGTTTCCAAGTTAATTGGAAAAACAAAGGTGGTGGACAACTAATTGTAGCAAAGGGTTTCTTATTTTGGAAAATATTCTGAAATACATTCACATGAATAGTGAGATGGTATTGCTCTTGAATGCACATGTACTGCCAAGAAAAAACTTAGATACTCTTCAGATATTTATGAATAAGGTAGGTGTTCCCATATGTTCATACTTCATTAGACTAAAACTTGCTCTGATAAAAAGAAATTGTCATCCACATGAAAACTAATTGTAGAATCAGTTCAGGAAATTCACCTTAGGATCCTGGAAATACTTAAATGATTGCCCAGAGTTTTCCAGTGGGCTGCTTTGAAATCCAAAAGAAAACATTTAATGTGTAAGAGGAATTTGATATTTGACTTCTGCGTTCCAATTACATTCCACACCATGTCATAACAGTGTATCTTCAGAAAGCCTTTCACACTAAAAACAAACAAACAAACAAATAAACAAACCACACACCACCACCAAACAACAACAAAACCAAACTTAAAACCAACCAACCAAACCCCACCCCCCCCCCCCCCCACAATATCTAGAAAACACCCATAGTCATGAACAAGTTGTGGGTGGAAAAACCTACTTCTATCAGAGTATTTAAAAGTCTTTGGTAAAACAATGAAATATTCTGAATGAATAAATATGTGAACAAACACACTTCTAATATCCAGAAGACTTGCTGTCTAGAACTCTTGGTAGCAGTAAATTGAACATTAAATTAATGCAAGATAAGTGTCATTTACCTCAGTATTTTTTTCCTGAGTTCTTGGTACTTGGCATGACTATTTAAGCATATTATAAATTCTTTGAGGACAATTTAAAATATTTAGAAAGCATTCTCTTTCAAGAGTTCTACAGTAAGTTTGTGCCAGCTGCCAATAGGTGACACTTCATGATTCAGGTTTTCTGTCCCTTGGTATGAATTCTAGCTTTCTTCTTGACATAAAATATCAAAATATTTAACAAAGTACAGATAAAAGAGTGTTAAGAAGAAAATGTGACAAGTTTCCAAAACCAAGTAGAATAAAATCATAGAATGGTTTGGGTTGGAAGGGACCTTAAAGATCATCTAGTTCCAACCCCCCTGCCATGGGATGGGACACCTTGCACTAGACCAGGTTGCTCAAAGCCACATCCAGCCTGGTCTTGACCAGGGATGGGGCATTCACAGCTTCTCTGGGCAACCTGTTCCTGTGCTTCTCCACCCTCTCTGGGAAAAACTTCTCCCTAATATCCAATCTCAATCTCCCCACTT
>NW_010226246.1:0-36671 GCF_000690775.1 Eurypyga helias
CCCAAACCAGTCTGTGATTCTGCAAAATATTTTCAATAATATAAAAGATAACCTTTAATTAGTTTTAATTACAGAGGAATTTAAATTATCCACTTAGTTTCATTAATGATTTTTCTGTAGTTTACGATGTAAGTGTGATAATCTATGGTTATGATGGCCATGGGGAAATATACACTTATATTTTTATATATTCTAGACCCATTCCAAGGCAAGAAGGGAAAAAGAAACAAAGGTTAAATTCTCTTTCATAGTTTTTTTTATCAGTCGAAGTTAAAGCAGCTGAAGAAGTTACTAATAAGACCTTAGATATATTTAGTAGTAAAAATCAAATGTTCGAATAAAGATTTGCACTTGTTCCTTCATCACACTGGCAAAAGGGATATGATCCTCATGAAAAAGTGTAAACTGCTTCCAGCATTAGCAGGAAGATGCATGTAGTTCAAATTGTCTGTGATAGTTGGCTCCAGAAAAGGGAAATTCAGGGAACCTTTTTTGATTCTATGGAATCATAATGTCGAAGAGGAGAAAATACATTTATATAGAGAATCACATGAACTATAGAAGTAAAACCATTTACTGATTCTTTGTCAGCCAGTAGTCCAGGATATTTTATTTTATAGCTGAGTGTGATAGCATTGGATCACCACAGTCTGCAGGTGGAAGTGTGATTTAGTGATCCATTGAACACTGAATGATGCAGAATTTCTCCACTGTTGTTGCCCTTAAAGAAACACCTGTGGAACAGAAACTTGTTTGTTTGTCTATTGTGAATATTTGCATGCTCACCCTTCAGTGTATTTCCTTATGTCTTATGCATTCAGTATTTATACAGTGTACATTGGCAGAATGGTCTACACTTACTGTCTTTCCTGTTACCTGAGCATTTCAAAGCATTATATAAACACTGCTCCTTGCAACGTATCTTGTAATGTAAGTGTTACCATTTCAAATAGACAAACAGATATTCAGAAAATGTGAATAATTAATTTCAAATTATGTAGCAAATACTACACCTGAAGAAAAGTGTGTTGTTGAGATTCTGTAACATGATGTTCAGTTGTGTAGATTTTGTATTGCATTTTATGTATTTATTTTGTATGTATATCACAGTATGGACTCGGACTTTCAGTTAATAATACAGCACCATGCATATGAACTTAAAGATCATACCGACTTCAGATAAGCAAGGGAAAATTAAGTTATCTTCCCAAACACTGATGAACAGCTACATGTTAAAAATATCTTTAAAAGTTGTCAGCATCACAGCAATGTCTTGTAGTAAAGGGTGGTATTTTTTTCCTCTGTGTGTTTATTTATTTTTTTTTTAACACTTAAAACCTTCTTCCAGTGAATGTAAATGTTCACACTTATACACACTGTGTGACTCACTTCCTCTGATGTGTCTCCATTTTCCCTCAACTGGAGGCCTTCAGCTAACAGATTATTAAGGATGTACCATATTTCATGTCCTGCAACAAAGCTCATATGACAACTAGACCAGGTCAGTCCACTCTCCCTGATGACTCTAGTTCCTAAAAATCAGTCCTCTGGCTAGATTGGTGACCACATACCATTCCTTGATTCTGTATAAGTTACCTTTAATTGTGTAAAATTTAGGCTTGTGTAAAATTAAATTTGCCTAAGCTTAAGGTATCGTACTGTGTATTTGAGAGAAAAATGCTTACTCTGACCTTGAATGAAACAGATGTGTACAGGCAATGCAGGTGGAATTAAATTCCAGAAATGCTTGCCTCCATGTTTTGCAGAGGGAGTGTGGTTGCCTAAGTTCTGGGTGTCAAGATGGAAGTAGGACAAATTCCACCTTTAGTATTTCTCCCGTGAGTTAGCAGCTTTTGGTTATACCACCACGTGCTTATTTTTATATCATAATAGAACAGAGAAAAACAGGTTAATTCCATTGAAAATAATTTTTGTTATGCTTATCTTTTAGTATTTCAGCAGTATTTTGTAGTGTTTCTACTGTGCAGTTTTCCCTTTACCCTAAAATGTATTTCTGCTTGCTTCATGTGCTTTTCTATACAACTTGCACTCACTATGGAATTATATTTGGATGATACAGACTAAAAAGAAAGCATCTTTATTTGGGTTTTGTACAATTATTTCTTGATCAATACACGTATTTTTGTCTCCCCTATAATTTTTTACAATCTATTTTATCATATGCTGGATCTGATACGCAGTTTTATTCTTCATTTTGAACCTTCTTTTCACTTGTCTAACCTCATAATCTTGAAGTAATTAGAAAGCCAAATAGAGTGAAGCTTATTGATACGCTGCAGAGCTGTCTATGTAGTTGAATATTAATTGAATGTTAGATGTATCAGAATTTAAAATGCAAAGTACTAGATATTTTCTGCTGGGCGTTTTAGTATGCTTATAAATAAGTACACATTTCTGTAGGCTGAAAGAATTGTGTGCCATAAAATTTCTGAGCATCATAGAATAGAATCATAGAATCATAGAATCACAGAATGGTTTGGGTTGGAAGGGACCTTAAAGATCATCTAGTTCCACCCCCCCTGCCATGGACAGGGACACCTTCCACTAGACCAGGTTGCTCAAAGCCTCATCCAGCCTGGCCTTGAAGACATCCAGGGATGGGGCATCCACAGCTTCTCTGGGCAACCTGTTCCAGTGCCTCACTACCCTCTCTGTGAAGAATTTCTTCCTGATATCTAATCTAAACCTCCCTGATTTCAATTTATACCCATTACCCCTTGTCCTATCACTACAGGCTCTTGTAAAAAGTCCTCTCCCAGTACCCTTGTAGGCCCCCTTCAGATACTGGAAAGCTGCAATGAGGTCTCCTCGGAGCCTCCTCTTCTCCAGGCTGAACAAGCCCAGTTCTCGCAGCCTTTCATCATAGGAGAGGTGCCAGACAGTGCTTCATAACTAAAACTTCATTCTTTACCCGGATCAATAAAATACTGTATTCTTTCATGCAGTCTGGAAGTTTCCCTAAAACATAAATTCTGATTTTGAGTAATACTTCTAATAGCTCTGCCATTGAATATATTTTTCATGTCTGTGCTTGTACTCTTATTTTTTGTAGATTAAAAATGCTGTAGGTATTTACACAAGTGGATGAATGTAGGTTTGGGTCCTACTTCCCACGATAGCATACAAAAAAGTTAAATATGCACAAATAGACTAAAGCCTATGTTTTTCTTCTTTTTTTTTTTTTCTTTAATCTCACTGCGTGATTCAGAATCCTGTTATAGACCATTGCTGGATATTTTTAGGAATACAGGTGGATTGTAGCTAAAAATGTGCCTTTAATGTTTTGAAGGAACTGCATGTGAAAAAAGTGTTATACCTGATTATGCAAAGGCACTGGTATTTACAATGTTGCACGTTGAAAATTAAATCAGAATAAAGCTATCAATTCTATCTTACAATAGAATTGTGTTCTGAAGAACAGCATAAAATATTTTTAGCTAATGTAAGTTTATTACATTTTCAAGTTCGATTGAATAAATAAGATGCTGTTTTGGAACTAAAAGTGATAAATGGGTCAATACAGTATGTTTCAGGTAAAAGATTTTCAGTTTCTTATTGTTTATACTGATTTAATGCGTATTTAATTGATGGCTGACTTTGTAGTGAGGCTTTCAATAGCTTTTTTAATTAAAAAAAATCCAAGAATAAATTCTTTTTTCCCAAAATGGTTGGCAAAAGCAAACATATTAAAGGTTATGATAGAAGTATGGTAGCTTTGTGAGATTTCAGTCTTAGGGAGGATTTTTTTTTTTTCTGAAAAACTGCTTTTACGCTAACTGAATTTTTCTGATCTTACTATCCTCTCTTGCAGTTTATTCACATGGTTTTTGAAAAACATGTTGAGTCGGTGCCACTTGGCAAAACTTTTGTTAATTTTTTGTTTCTTTTCTTACATCAACTAGTGTACTAGGTTTTAGGATGGTATCATTACTTATCAAGGAGTATAGCCTCTTTGTGATAGCACATGGGATTTGAAACTGTGATTAGCACTTAGAAATTTCATGGCCTGCTCTGGTAAAGTTATGATAAATTACAACTGAAGAATTTATGTCTGCTAAAATCTGGTATCTTAGTTTCTGTCAAAATAACTATAAAACTACACAGGAAATCTATCTAGAAATATCCAGCTCACCACAGATTTGTAGACTAAACATAGGTGTGCATAAAATTGCATTCATTCCTCTGGAAGAAATCAAAATTATCAAATTACTATCTATTTTCTGAGGTTAAAAACTCACTCAGTTATCACACTCATGTTACACAAATATAATTGTAATGCAATAGCTAATTTGCCTTGATAGACTCGTGTTAATGAACAGTATATCATACATACCTGCTCGCATTTCTAAATCCATATTCAGCTCAAGTTCAGTGTTAAAAAATCAGCTAGTTCATGTGAATTCTACATTGCATATGAATGCAGATAAAACACAGATATACTTCAATGTTTTTTCAGCACCAGAATTGCTCGAGCCTTTAGTGTTCTCTCCCAATCAATGATTTAGATCTTCCTCAAGGATAAGATGGAATATGTATTTAAAAACTGGTTTTTATTATGTAACTGATAGAGATCTTTCTTGTTATTTATTGTGTTCGTATCAAGTAAACACAAAACAAAACACAAAAAACAACAACAACAACAACCACCACCAAACACAAACCCACCACCCAACTTCAGTTTAAGGTGTTGAATGAAATCTCCAAAGTTTTCAAGTATTAAAACCTAATAATTAAAATCACCATACTGTGCAGTGGCCAAGAAACAACTTGTGATTTCTAAAAATAAACAAGTTTTCACACTGTAGTGTTAATGACAAATAGGAAAACCATCTTTGATTAAACAACTCGGGGAATTATTTTTAGGTGTTTTGTTGGGTTTGGTTTTGGTTTTCTTTTTGGTTTTTGTGTGTGTGTATGGTTCAGACATAGTATTTTAAAGCTACTTACTCCTCATTAAGATAAATTCCAGATAAATTCCAATTACTGCTTCTCAGGAGAAAGGATACAAAAGGAACCCTACCTGCCAACATACAGTACAAGTTCTGTAGCTAATGTATCTGCAGACTTACCTTGATTGGAACATAAAAATTGATAGAGTGGGTCTTAGTTATGTTTTGATTTAATGATTAAGATTTTTTTTTTCCTAAGAGTGCTGCATTTGACTATTCATATTTGTGCAGGGTTTGTGAGCGTGAAGCTGCACTGGAATCAGCCCTAAGAATGCTGCAGCAATTCTACCTGGATCTTGAAAAGTTCCTTGCTTGGCTTACAGAAGCTGAAACAACTGCCAATGTCCTGCAGGATGCTACTCACAAAGAAAAGATACTGGATGATGCCAAAACAGTTTGGGAGCTCACAAAACAGTGGCAGGTAAGTCAAGCACTTCAGTTTAGAGATATGTTAATTATCCGAAGTGGGTTTTTTCCAGTATGCAGCTACTCAACAAAACTGATACTGTTTTCAAAAATAGACCTGGTTCTACTAACCTTTATGTGTTGCTTTGGAAATTGTTGCAGGGATCTACCGTGAGTCACATCATGATTCTGTCTGACATCTTTCAGCGCAAAACATTTGAAAAAGTGTCTTGAAGTACAGCTTTAAAATGTACAGAAAGAAAACTTCGCTGAAATGAGCTTTTAGATCTTTTTTTAATCACATAAAAATGAATTACTTTACCAAGATACAGTCTTGAATTGAGGATTTGACAGACACGAGAGTTTATTAAGCATTTCTGATTTTGTACACGTTATATAAATTCCATCAAGTTTATTCTCTGTAACTTAACTGAATTAGTTCTTCTCCATTACTTTCAAAAATGTGAAAAAAGCTAGTTCAGTATTTGACTGATTATTGTCAGCATGCTCTTTTGAAATAGTAAAAAGAGATAATGATTAAAATATTTTTATAATTAATGGCTGGACAGTTTTCAGGCAGTGGTTTTCTTCTGGAAACAAAAATATCTTAAAAAAGAGAGAGAGAATGGTGTATTTGGTGTTCCAGAGAATCTTGAGGAGAAGGAAAAAACAACTTAGTTGAGATGGTGCTATTGAAATAAGTTGTTACGTATTCGTTGTGCTTTCTTCAGTACAGATATTGAGAGAAATACAAACATGTCTCTCTGAGGTCTCAGATTTCTTAAATCTGAGGTTGGTTGGCTGTTTGGGAGGCAGGGTCTATCCTACCAATATTCTTCGATAGTTTCATGTTGACAGAAAGTTCAAAACTGGAATTACAGGCAGTGAAGAATCTGTACATTGATTTGTTTATGAAAAACATACTATTAAAAATTTTACTTGTAAGTGGTTATATTAAGTACATTGGATGAAGGTACTGCTACCTTCTTCTGTTGCTACTGTATCACCACATGGTTTTAACTATTTCACTGAACTGCTGCTGAATTCCGTTACACTATACTCTGAAACCTACAGTTACACTGGAAAAAAGTGAAGTCTGAATCACATTTTTAATAGCCATCTGTTTTGTGATAATATGATTTTATGGTAAAATAAGTCCTCTTGTGTTTCTTAATTCAATCACAGGATCCTGGAGAGCAGATTTTAATGGAAGATAGTTCTAGACAGAGTGGTTAATTTTCAATACAGACTGTCTTTTTGTATTCTCTAGATTAGATTTTTGGTTGTAATGGTGTATAAACAATTGAATTGAAGTATTTGCAGAAATTATTTTTTATGTGATCATTGAAAAATTGATTATTTTGGCAAAATAGAGATACCTAGAAATTTTGGTCAAATGCTCCATTTTTAACTGTAATGCAGCTTTTTAGACCTGGTTGTGTTTTCAGCTAGTATCTTACCTTTTTTTACTTAACATGTAAGAACCATCCAGAGCTATAGATGAAAGGAAAAATGAATGCATGCAAGTCCTTCCATCCAGAAATAATGAATGAAGTACATAAGTAAATCCATCAAGTGAACAATTGCTTTGAACTGTAAGCTTTCTTCTAAAGATATTTCTGCACTTCAGTTGACGTGTAAGCTGAAATTTTCAGTTTCTATTTGCAGGTTCTTGCTATTTAAATACCTGATCCTCTAGGGCAGGAAGGGTAAAAACCTGTAGAGTCTCTGTCTCTGTTTCAGTTCCAAAAGGCAAACATCATTCTGTTCCCTAATCTTGACTGTACAAGAGAAATTATTCTTACATTGTAACAAGATACATTAGTATGCAGAGGCAAAAATGTGATTGCTATATTGTTCCCAATAGATTCATACCTACCTGTCCAACAACACCACAATAATTTGAGAGTGAATGATTGCTCTGGAAATATTTCAATACGGCAGTTTCTTGTGGCCTTTTTTCACTTGCATCTGCATGCTGATCTCTCTCTGTGTAGACTGACATTCTTCCTGGGCCCATCACTGCTTGTGTCAGCCTCTTTATAACAGTTTTACACCTCCAAAAGAAGTGTCACAATATAACAAGCACAAGAGGATTTTCAAATGCCCTTCTCCTGGTGGGAGTCCTATGGATATCTAAGAGCTGGAAGAACCATCTTTTTTAATTATTATTATTATTTTTACCTTGTTTCCTCAAGTATAAGGAAGGTTCTATGTAGCTAAACAGAATGGGTCTTTTCTTAGAAATTGTAATTGGGAAAGCCCATTTTTTCTGTGAGTTTTTAAGAACTAAAGTAAAGCAGCCTTTCAAGATTTACATTTTCTTCCATTTCATTAAATTATCATGGATTTGAGACATAGTAGTTAACTACAATTAATTTAAAAGGATGTATCTTATTAGTGTATGTTCTTAGTAATTAGAGCACCATTTTTAGTCAGTTCTCTTGTTAGAATAGGGATTTCAGTAACAGCAGATGTCTTAGGTTCAGACAGTTGACTGTGAATTATTTTAACTAAGAAATGCATTTGTTTAGTAAGTAATAAAATGTGTTAATGTGTGTCAAGCTGTTGTAGTGGATGCAGGTTTTTCTGGAGACTTTGCATTATTCTGGAATGATAAATGGTGCTTTTGTAGCAATTCTCTGTTAGGGGAGGGACATTTGTGCAGACAAAAACAACTTGCATAAACTTCTGTTTCTCTACCAGTACCTGACAGGGTTTTCTGATAATGTGTTTGTGGGTTTCATATAAAGTGAGTGGACAATGCCAGTAAAAGTCAGAGGGAAACAAAGTATGGGAATAACTTCGTGGAGACTATGGCTACAGGTGCACTAGCAAGGTAAACATTCCTTTGATCCTTCTCTGGCCCTGAGGCCAGCTCTAAGCAAAAAGCCATATCTGTGTTTATGAACTGTTCTACAGTTCCCAAAGTCAAATATTACTTTACGTTTTTTCTTATATGAAACTTTTCATTAAAAAATAAATAATTTCAATAATATTAAGGAAATTATGTAAAAGCAAAAAAAAACCCCATCATACAAATAGTCTGAGTGTGCTTAGCTGTGAAATTAATTCATTAAGGTGGGTAATACTTGCAGTAGTCGGAACACAGTGCTCCATAACAATCTTCATTGTGAAAGCTTTCTGTCCAAAAAGGTGCAATTTCCTGGTAGTGGTGTAAATATTGCTCATTTACGTTGTTATGAAACTGGGTAATGGAGCGAATATTAAGGAGTCTACCTCTTAAAGAACAGTTTTGTCCATAAAATAATTTTATTGATGTGAGCAGAATGATCAGGAAAGAGAGTATGGCTTTTCATCTGTTCCTCAGTTATTGTTGCATTGATTCTTTCAGTCTTCATATCTTGCTTGTAGGAGTTCTCCCTCATAGTTCACTTTGATGCATAAGGATGACAAGTACGAACACGACAAAAGAGTGGCCATTCATGCAGAGCTTATTCATATAAGTTTCAGTCTAAGAGAGGCTTTAGTAAGTCACTGAAATCTCTTAAATATGCATTTATGTACTTTGTGGAAAGGGGTTATTGCTTACTAATCCATGTCAGGTTTGGGTTTGTTTAACTCTTTATAGTTGGCCAAAAGTGCCATTACCCTATAAAACACATCTGGCAGTGATTTATATCCTAAGATATTTGCTATGCAAATTGTACCTATATAAAGCTAGGCACATTCAAATACAGTCTATGTCCTTAATGTGTTTTTTAACATCCTGTATATGTAGTGTGGCCACAAGCCCTGACCCAGAATAGCAAAAATCCTAAAAGCTTTCAGCCAGGATTAGAGTTTTCCAATTTAGGTTTATTTCCCAAATGAAGTCTTTTTTGGTTCCCCCCCCCCCCCCCGCCCCGTCATTAGCCATGCTGAATCCAGATTCTAGGATGTAAAAGAGAATGGTACTTTCTGATTAAAGATCACTGCCTTATGATTTTTTTTTTTAAAAGAAACTGACTACTTGGCTTTATAAAGTTCATAGGAGTTACGGTTAAATACAACATACGGACCTAGATCTGCAGTCTCTGTCTTGTTTTTTCTGCAGTTCCTCGGACTTGCATAATGTGAAAATACTCCTGAAATGTTATGATTCTGGTTTTACTTGCTATTTTTAAACAATAGGTATAAAGCAGTGTTTTGATAAAGAATTCTTCAGACAAATATCGAAATCTAAATTTCTGAGTTCAACAGTAGCTTTATCTCCTTGCCACTAAAAATGTTTATCTTGCCTCTAGTGATCCGGCAGTTCTCTGCTTTACACTCTCAAGCTTTAATTTATTTTTTTTAACAGCTAGAAAAACAGTTATCTTGCTGTGCAGAAAGTTATTTTTATATAGCAGAAATTGCTTGTCTATGAAAATCTCACATTTTCAGGTGTTTCTTTGGCTTTTCATGTTCAGAGACCATTAGCTCAAATGTCACTAATAAAGATTAGTACTTTGCAGTTCATTCACAAGGAGAAGGGTGAGACTTACTTACATAACTGCACATTCTAATTACTTGATGATGTAATTATATTAAACTGTTGCATTAGAAACACATTGTTTGTTTATATAAGCATGCATTTGTATGCATCACTTGTCTGAACTGACAGCGATTTAATAGTTGAGGTGATTCACACAGCTAAAATACTTTCAGGAGAATTTTCAAAGATAGAAACCAGGTACTTCAAGGAGTTTTGGAATTATGTACTGGTTTTTATTGTCTGGTTGAAAACACATCATGCCTCCCCATGAGGCCTGGTTTCATAACTAAACGTATGAGGGAGATGAGAATAATTGATTTTTGGGACTAGATGATCTTTAAGGTCTCTTCCAGCCCAAACCATTCTATGATTCTACTTTCTGCTTTTGTACTTCTGCTGATATGAACTCTCAGCTGATCTGAGAGTCCTCCTCTGGTTTGTCTTATTAGTAATAATTGTATGTGACATTTTATACAGTTTACGTAATCTTATGCATACTTTTGAAGCTAGTAATGATTTTTCTTGTTATTTTATGAATGGAATCATTTAATATTAAACTTGTAGATTATTTTAATCACAGGGTTTTTTTCACTGAAATTTAGCAAAGAATACTGTATGTGACACCTAGTTAAACAATAACTGGAGAATGCTTTACACTATATACACAAGTTAACAAATATACCTGAAATAATCTATGATGAACGATGAATTATTGGTAGTGTAGACTGACTAACAGTATGACAGCATATGATAAATGAAGCAAAGTTAATAACTTTGGCATGAAATACATAGCAAATTTATTTTTATTACCACCTTCATGCTCACTTAGCCTTTAACCTAAGTAGTTTTCCATTAGATGCAAAACTTTTGATGCTAAAAATATGAAAAATATGCAGTGCCTGAAGTTATCCCTAAGAATGTATAATATGGGTGGTACCCGTATCTTCTCACAATGTTTTTTATCTCCAGTAAGGGACATGGACAGCAGGCAAAGCACTCTTGTCTCTCCTGTTACTTCAGAGGTTCTTACCTATTTTTAAGGTGTCCAAGCAGCTGTTTTCTTAGTAGTGGAAAGTTGGTGTAGATACAAGTTCCTGACTCTTCTTTATTATTTAGCAGTTCTTTGAAAGAATAAAATTCTTTGCAACTTTATTTCGAACGGAATTTACGTATAATTGCCCAGCACAGTTGACTTTGTGACATGATGTAAGGATTAGATTATGAACCTGACTAACAGGGAAGAGACAGAGTATCCTTAACATCCTTGCTCAGTTCAGTTGACTTTCCTAAGAAATATGTAATACTAATCAGTTTTCTAGTACTTTCAGTCTCTGTTCTGAAAAACTCAGTTCTGCTTGAAATTGTTCTCTGAAAGATTTAAAATCAAACATAATCTTCCCTCGCCTATATATATATTTTTTTTTAAAGTTTAATCCTCCAGATTTGCTATTTACACTAACCTGTTACCAATTCTGAAAGAAAATCTGTTCCATAGTACCTGATATGGAGTAAAAACTGTCAGAGCCATCTTACTCCACTGAGTAATAGAAGAGAAATTCCAAAATCTAAGTTTTAATACAAGTTCTATTACAGCCTAATCTGAGACAGAGCAATAAGTTACCATATGGATTTTGTAAAATATTGGATAATTTACTTTGAATGCTTCAGTATTGTGATTGATGGTCACGAGGGAGAGGAATAATGTTTCTTTGTTAACAGCAAGTGCCAAACTGACCCAACAAAACCTCTATGAACCTACACTTGCAGTTTTGGCAGGCATGGAATTCCTGACTGGAGAGAAAACTCCCTCATGGCCAGTGACTGCATCGTGGTTATGGCACTCATTTGCAGTTATTCCAGTTGAGACCAGCTGCTTGAATCTGAATGTTTTTTTATCAGGGCTGAATGCCTGCTCACCCAGCACATAGTAGGGACTTTGGACTGATTGAATTTTGCCCTTGAACTCCGATCTGACATGTTTGTGGCAAAGCAGCCATCAGCACCCTGGGGTACATTAGGCAAAGCGTTGCCAGTGGCCTAGGGTGGTGACCTTTCCCTTGTGCTCAGCACTGGTGAGACCCACCTGGAGTCGTGGGTCCAGAGCTGGGCTACTCAGTATGAGGGAGACATGGACTTTCTGGAGCAAGTCCAGTGAAGGGCAACAAAGATGATCAGGGGTTTGGAATATCTTTCGTAGGAGGAGAGACTGAGACAGTTTAGCCAGGAGAAGAGAGGGCTCAGGAGGATCTTACTCAGTCATGTAAATACCTGACATGGAATGTGTAAAACTAAAAGTAGCACAAAGGCTGAGCCAGGCTCCTCTCAGCAATGCTCAGTGACAGGACAAGGGGCAGTGGGCACAAACTGTAGCACAGGAGTTTCCAGATTAGCATAAAAAAAAAAAAAAAAAATACTACGAGGATGATCTGAACATGAAATGTGCTGTCCAGAGAGGTTGTGGCATCTGCATTACTGGACATCTTCAAACCCTGGTTGGACATGGTCTGCTTGGAGCAGCATAATCACCGGTCATACTAATGGTCATGTAGAGAGTCTTTCTGTAGCCTAATTAATTTTTACTTACACATACAAATGGAAAAGCTTTGATATGAGAAGATAAGAAACTGAGAGCTTGCTATTTCTGGAGAAAATTTCATAAGCATCTCCTAGGAGTGAGGAGGGAAAGTGGATAGTAAAAAGAAAAAGATGAAGTGAGGAAAAGGGACTGGAGATAAGAAAAATAATTATATATTTTAAAATTAGTCTTATTAGTGGAAACTGACGAGGAGATTGAAAGGTGAAGGCTAGAGGTAAGTGATGAAAGTAGTACGAGTATTTTTCAGAGTACCATAAATTAAAACTGAGATTTCTTTCCTTATGCACATAATTGAAATCTGCAACTTTTGCCTCCAAGTGTTTCTTATCTTAGTCCATTACTCTTACACATAAAATCGAGATCTCTTCATCAGTTATCATCCAAACATAACTTGTGACTTGCTTGGAATAATTATGATTTGAATTGGTAGTGTATTATCAGCTTGATGCTTTTGCACAAACAAAGTGGGAACTGTTAGCACACTTCTGGACTGAGACCTCCTGCAGGCTACTGTCCTTCTGATTATGTCTATTCACAAGTTTGCAGGTAAGATCATATAATTTGATAAAAACAGTATTGATTTTTGTTAATACCTCTGTTTTGAATTGAATACATTGGATGGAGGGGAAAGAAGGACTTTACAACATAAAAAGGTAACTTCTGGTGACTCTGACGACATACCAGTGTATAGCGTGTATAAATGTGGCTGAAGAGCAGGACAAAGATAGTATCTTTGTTCAATCAGGTTCTGTGGTGTATTTTTATTTTTCTTTTATGAACCACAGGTAGACGTGATAGATGCACTAATCCAGTAGCACAAAGGGCCAAAGACACTGTTTAACGTAGCTTAATGTCATATCACTTAGCCACATTGTGATTTATGTGCTGCTGTAGAAGGCACAAAAGCAAGAACATTATTGGTTCAAAAAGTATATTACCCACGGTCCTATAAAAATGGGCAAAACCGGTGAGACTTTTTACGCACATAGCTGTAAAAGTATATTTGTGTTTGAAGCTTTAAGTCCTAAAAGACATGCAAATGAGTAACCCTTCCAAATACATTCTAAGGATCAAGACTGAAAAGAATTTGTTATGTGTATTTTATACTGCTGTGTAATGTCATCTGGATTAAGCCTGCTGGTTTGTGGTTTATTTTTCCTTCTCAGAGAACTAATGGTTTTGTTAAAAAACCTCTTAACATCCCAACATGTTGTCAAGCAGTATCTAGTAATACTGATCTAGCAGTACTGCTGTCTTCTGAGACTCTGATTTTGTTCCATCCAAATAACAACGGCAATTTCAGTGTCACTTCCACATGATCGTGTGCTTTGATGTAAGTAAGGATATGAAGAAGGGGAACGGGAGGCTTTCAATGCAGGGAGGAATGACACAGAAGAAAAGCTGGGAAATGGAGCAGCTGCGTAGAGTAAAGTTACGGCATAGTGCTGGGTTAGTGCAAAGCTGAGTACTTTCACAGGGAGGTTTAGATGTTGATTCTCAATGGGGGAGGGAGTGCCACGGCTGTTCTTAGCTAGATATCAGAGAGAAGTGGTCAGGCAATCAGTAATAAAACAGACACCTAGATGCTGCTACTTTTTCTCAGATAATTAGTTTCAATTAGTTTGGTTTTGATAATCTCTATCATAAAACCAGAAAATGTTATTTATGTTGCAGCTTATCTGCAACATAAATACATTTTGGATCCGTTAATGATGTTTTCTGCTTCTGCCATTTGTGTTTCTGAACTTAGAACAAAACCCTAATCAATGATAATTTTATTTTAGTAGGTAAAAAGCTTATTTTATTAAGTGATGCAGTACTTGATTACTAGAGTGAGATGTAGGTATTCTTAAAACTTATTCTCAGGAAAATAAACAGCTCTCAATTTTCAGAAATCTCATGTAAAGTGGGTGTAAACAAGAAGAAAAATAAATTTCTTCCTTTAATTTCTCATTTGCATATGTTCTTATAATCAAGGTAGGAAAAAACCCATTTGTCAAATGTGCTAAATAACACAGTATGTTTATGGTCACGTCAGAAGGATGGTCCAAAGATTTCACTTGCATATCAGTATTCAGATCTTACCAGCTTTAAACATGTGGGTTTCTTGAAAACACAGATTAGATGGGAAAAGCTTTTTTATCATTAAGTGTGAGATTGTATTGTATTAAGTAATAATAGTAGAGGAGAACATGGAAAATCACAAATAGAAATGGGATGGAATGGATAAAATGTGTTATCATTCCTGAACAGTTTCCAATTCCTACATTGTCTCCTGATCTTATAATTTCTCTAGGATGCCTCATCCCTACTTGTATAGGCATTCCTAAAACAGTTTCTCCCAAATCCAGACAAGTAGATGCATGATCTCTCTCCTAATTTTACTAAGCACATACTGTGTTTCACTGTAGCCCATCAACCTGAAGTGCTAGGAATGAGACTGAGTGGCTAGCGAAACTTTGACGACATCTGCCTTTTGATCTTCCTGTGATCATCAGCATTTACTGGTACAGTCTAATCTGCCATTTAGTTCTTCCATTTACTTTGTATTGCTTACGGCAGATTTGTTCGAAAAGTGAATAATCGATAAAACCTGTCTGCAAAAACACAATGCTAGCATTTATTGTATCCTTCTGATGAGTTTGAAGGGGTATCTGTGCCCTTGGAAATTTTACCTCAGGCAATTCCAACCCATGGCTGAAGCACAAACATTTTTTGTTAGTGAGACCAGATGTGTATTTTCCCAAGCCGGGTAAAAAAGAAAATGCTTGTATTGTGATTATTAACATGTTCATATAAAAAGGATAAATTACAGAGTGCATAACTGGGGAAAAGAATTTTGTCTTAGGACAGATATCTTCCTGAATACATAAGAAGGCAATGACCTATGAAGAATACAAATAAGGAATAAAATAAAATCACAAATGCTTTTCAGAGACAAGTTCTTCTTGTTTTGTGAAAGGTTTTTAGACTGTACTGAGAAACAAATGTTGCCTTTAAGAAATTCTGCAAACCTTCCCTTTTTAGGAGTATATAGCTGCCGTAGCACAGGTTTTCTGCATGTGAATTTACACGTTTTCATGATACTAGCTGTTCTGTATTAGGCACTGTGTAGCATTTGTGTACTGTAGCATAGCAAATCCCACTGTGGACGTGGCTTAACCCCAGCCAGCGACTAAGCACCACACAGCTGCTTGCTCACTACCAGTCCTTCTCCTCTTTCCCCCTACCCACCCAAGCAGGATGAGGGAAAAGAATTGGAAGGGTAGAAGTGCAAAAACTCATGGCTTGAGATAAAAACAGTTTAATAATTTAAATAAAATAATAGTAGTAGTAGTAGTAGTAATAATACTAATAATAAATTGTAAAGAAAAGGAAAATTAAAAAGAGGGAGAAATAAAACCCAAGAAAGACAAGTGATGCAAATGAAAACAAGTGCTCACTACTAACTGACCGATGCCCAGCCAGTCCTTGAGCAGTGACCCCACAGCCAACCTTCTGCCCAGTCTGTTGCTGAACATGATGTCATATGGGATGGAATCTCTCTTTGGTCTGTTGAGGTCAGCTGTCTATAGCATCGCCGAATGAGTGCCCCATTCATGTTCTTCAGAAGTTTAGACTTCCTTTCTTTCAACTGCTGACAAGAAATTGAATGTCTTCTGTCAGCACAAAGTGCCACATGTGTGTTTACCCTTTTGTTCCACATTTTTCATTTGAATAATTTATTTTCATTGGATAACATTTCATTTTCTGTAGTTTTTCTTAGGTGATTTCAGTTTCTTAATGGTCACCCCATAAACTGCCATTTGTGCCATATATGAGATGAAAGCCCTGGGGTTTTTTTACTGGAGTGATTAGTAGTACAGAAGTATGATCTCAGTCTGTTTTGGAATGATTCCATTTTTCAGTACCTATTATCAATGAAAATATTAACAACTTCCTGGAGGGAGGACCTTTGTCCTCCTTTGTGGCAGTGTTGTAATTATGTTAGGAGATGCTAAACTCATGTTCAGGTTTTTCCTTTTGGGTAAAATGCATGTTGTGTGGGAATTCTGGAAAATCATCCTGAAGTTGTGGTTACTTATATTTTTGTTACATTTTGTCTCAACAAAGTTTACTAGATTTGGGTTTATGGTCTCTGAAATTGTTAGTATAATAATTGCTTTTTCAGAGGTTGACTATTGTAATGAAAAATATATAGCTACTTAAATGTGTATCAGTACTCTTTCTAGGCTTTATAATTTCTGTGTTGTCAATTCTGTGATTTTATGTATATTCTTCTGGCGGGGGGAATCACCTGATGTTATGATATCTACCAAGTGCCTTAAAATAGCAGTATTCAGCTGCTTTGCTTGAGACTGAATGAGATTAGTTAGAGCCTATGACACTGGAAATCAGATGTAGGCTCACATAAATTCTATTATGTAGGTTCTTGTTATATGTATTATATTTCCATATATATATATATTCTATTGTCCTTCATATCTATGTTCATCTGGTTTTAGGATTATTCAGTTTCAGATAACCTGTTCACCTTGTGGGCTATATTTTTTTTCAAATAACCTTGTAATCTGTGAATTTTCTTTAGGTGAAGTTAGGACGATGTGTCCTTAAGCACTGGTACAATCAGCCACCAGCTCTGCTGTTTGTATCCAGGTATCAGTTGTTACTTACTGAGTAATCAGATTATAAAAATACTGTAATGTCATCTCTTCGTTGTTTTCTCTGCCTTTACATTTTTTAGAGGCAACATAACCAATCTGTTGTGTATATGCCACCTGTCCTTGATAGAATACTGTAGGTAGTAGAGTTGAAAGTTAGCTTCTGACACTTATTTTTGGGTGTCAGTTAAGTCTGAGATAAGTGTGTAAGCTCCCATTATGATCAGCAGAGTGAATGGAATCTAGAAAGCTCTTTCGCTGGACAAATGCAGTCAGCTCACTGGCATTGCAACAACAGCTCATGTTTGTACCTTCTCACACCACAAAGAGATGTCCAAAAGGTGTTTCTGAACTTGTATTGCTGCAGGGGTTTGTGCTACCCAGCTCAGCTTGGTTATGATACCTGTTCCTTCCTAGATCTGCATAGAAAATGATCAGAGGAGCACTTTCAAAGGGCAGTTTAGCCCAGGTGAGCTAGGGCTGTTTGCCTTTTGGACAGGCATATGTGTTTCCTATGACTTAGAACCTAGGAGGAGTAGCTAAATAAGTAGCTGGCTACACTAGGTGCCTAAACTTGGTTGTGATTTTTATGTATTTAGAAATATGTATATATATGCACACACATTAAAAATGTGTGTGTACTCTCTCTCTCTGGTACTGTAAATATTAATGGTGGGTTGGTTTGTTTTTTGTTTTTTTCTCTTTTAACTTCATTGTATTGTCTTTCACCTATAACAGGTTACAGAGCTTATAGTGTCATGTAGGTCCTACAACTCAGCATATATCTAAATTGTGCAGTTGCCTGTGAGGCATTAGAAGAAAACCAAAATATAAACTCAGCCTTCTGAGATCACTTTTTACCCAAATGATGTCCATGAATTTAGTCACAGATAACAATGAAGATCTGTGCAGATAAGCCTATGCAGTTTGCTGCGTCAGATCACTCAAGTCTTTAAGCTGTGTGTTCTGACCCACCCGTCCACACGAATGTCCCATAAGTGTTGAGGCAGTGACATTTGTTTGGTTTTACTCTTCCTTGCTGAGAAATATTTGTCTGAAGTTGTGCTGGTTTGTCTTACCTCTTCATTGTCACCAGGTGGAAAAGATGTTAATGTTTTCTGTTCTTCATGTGTTTCTTTCCCATAGAAAATCTCCTTGAAACCAAATATTTGTTTGCTTAGGGAAAGGATTTCTGCTCCAGCATGCCACTTCTTGGGGTGGTAGTTTTCTCACTGTTGCAGAAGGTCTTCACTGCTTTAATTCAGCTGGTGTAGTTGGCAGGACTCTGAACGGGCACAGCCATGAACTTACTCCGTGGCTACCATAAGCAGTCAGAGTTCCGCCCATAAATTCTTTGTGCAGTTCTGCTGTAGGCAGGACCACTCCTGCTTCTCAGGAGAGGGAAGGGAGCAGGGTGAAGAGAACTTGCTCCAGAGTGTGGAAATCCATTTTCCTTCTGTTACTGTAGCCCGTTGGCTATCTTTGGTAGTGGTCAAAACTGAGCCCAGGGAAAGGATTTGTCTTGGTTCTCTAACATTATGTGGAACAGGCCTCAAGAAGGGAAGCACAGTGGGCAGTAAGTTTATCAGGTATCCTGTACTCTCTCTCCCTCTCGGCATTTACTGTCTCTTGTCACTTTTCAATTAGATACTTTGGTCATGGAGACAGGGAGGAGTCTTTTTAGGGTTACTATATGTTTCAGAAATTATTTATGTCAAGGTATTCTCAGAGCCTGGTTTAGCAGTTTACCTTTCTAATGTGGGTGATTTATGGGTTAGATATGCTAATCCAGGGTCCTTTGTGACTTAAAGTTGGATTGAAGTGCTGCAATAATACAGTAGGGTTTTGCATCACTCCTTTTGTGTGGAGTAACACTACTGAATCAGAATAGAGCTGGAAGAGGCTGGCAGGAGAGATCCGAAACCTGTCTAATTTTGCCTCGGTAAATTAGAAGCTTTCAGCTGACCAGATCACAGCCTCTAAACCAAAAGACGCTATTTATGAACAAATACAGCAGAAAAAAGAATACGTTGCTTAACAGCTCGTTGTTTAGGTTGGTTTTTGTATGATACTAGGAGTCACCAGAGGGGTTGGTGTGGGGGAAAACGTCTGGGCTCTTGATTTTAAAAAAATGGCTTTAATTCTGTACTGTCTATATTGTTCAAAAAGTAATGAAAACAAAACAAAAACAAACAAACAAACAAAAAAGCAGCCATGATCACCAAGAAGTATGCCTATTAATTAATCGAGAAGATGAAAGTTTTTATTTCTTGCACCTTTGCGTATTTTTTTTTCATCTTAGGAGTATCTATAGCTTGTAGGAGCTTGATTGACAGGTCAAAAAGAACATTGGTTAGGTTACACTGATAATAGGTTATGCAATACACTGAATTAACCCTCAAAAGAGACTATGAGACTATTTTCCTTAATGTCAGAATTGAAATTTCTGGTATTTGAATCAGATATTACAGCTTTTTAGGGGAACATTGCCAGTGGAGCAAATATGAGAGTTAACTAGTAACTGGGCAGATTAAAGATATAAATTACATCTTCTCCAGAAATACCATACGGTGTCTACTATATTAAACCTATTTAATTTTAATTTCTTCCTCATGCTGCTGGGTTGGACACCATCTTAATGACTGTTTTTTTGAAACTACTTCATAGTTCAGCAAAAAAGAATAGCAAGACGCACTTTCTAGAGGACTAAATACAAAACCCAAAAGATTGAGTCACTAAATTTCATTGTTGAACTTCAAAGTTCCTTTGCTGGGGAAAGCTTACAGTTTTCCTGCAATTTTTTGTACTGTTTATATCAAAGTGTATTTCAGTGATCTACAAATGAAGTGGCAAAACGTTTTTTCCCATAAACTGGAAACCTGCTGGAAGCTGCCAGATCAAATCAACGAAATAAATTTTATGTTACACCAATTACAGGCACAACAGTACATTAACCTCAGCAGACCATCTCTTCTTTTTAACTGTGGTATTTTAATTTCATATTTCATGAGTAAGAGTTGCAACAGTGTTTAAATCCCAGCTTGTTGATTGGCTCTAAAAATAAAATTAGCCATTTTATTTCAGCCTTCAATCTTTGGGACATATAATACTATAGAGGGTTATATGAATTATATGAATTCATTGCACTAAGCCTAATCCTGGGAGACTCAAGTCCTGTTGACATCAAAAGAAATTTTGCAGATTGTCAACAGCTGTTGTACCTGGCTCAGTAGAGAGACTCTGAGCCAGGTGTTGGGGTGAGATGGAGGGAAGAGAGAGGAAGCTATGTGTTTTTTCATATGATTTTTTTAAATTTAATTTTATTGTATTTATTTTTGAGGCTGGTTTACTTAGTTTGATATTTTCAAAATATTTTTCTAAGGTTTTTGCTGCAGCAGACTGGAGGATGGCATTTTCCATACTAGACAGTGACAAATAATTAGAATAAAATATACCAAATACAAATCAGGTTTGCTTAAGTTAAAAGACATTTTTAGTCTCAATTTCTTTGTCCTGATGTAGTTTCTGCTTTTTCACTGTTATGTAATTTTCACTGTATGTCTAAATAACCAGGAACAAATAGAGACAAGCTGAACCTGACAGAAATTAAAAAAATTGTTTTATGAGTTTAGTTAAAAAACTCTGTAGAAATCTGTCTTTATTAACATGCTTTTCTGCTAATGATTTCTCTGTTTTCATTATAGCTTATAGCATTGTAAATTAATTTAACATGAAAGGATAAAAATGTTGCATTTGAAATGTTTCTCATTAAATTATTAAAAAAAAAAAAACACAACCAATAAATAATAGAAAAGAATGCCTCTGGTGGAACCTTCTGTTTCCTCGATTATTGCTGTACCAGGAGTGAATTATTGCAGAGCTAACTTGTAGGCAGTATTATTGCAGTTTCATTAAATAAAACAGTTGAGCTCAAAACTTCAAAACCAGCACAAGAAAGCAAGCACAGGCTGGATCCTTTGAAAGTTAAATCTCTATTTATACTCCTGTGAGAGGCTTGAGTAAGACAGTTGGCTGGAACTGAAGCCACTCACATCTCGAGCGTTTTCTTAATTAAGTGAAAAGCAAATGTGGTTAATGCCATTGATACCCTGTATGCACCAGCTAGAGGTGCTGGCAGCTTGGAGCCAGAATATGCTACGTATACGGTGCAGGGTGCCTATAAGCATGGTGGAGTATTTTACCTTGAATCTATAAGGTATATGAGTAGGTAGAAAATAAATCTCAAAGTTACCAGAGGGTTGCTGGTATTATTTTCTGTCTTCGTGAAATATCTGTCAATTTGCATTACCTGATGAGACCATCTTTTATTGTGTTTTGGTCTTGGCTTTGGTTTTTGCATTGTCATATGGCCACTACAGGATATTTTCTATATAGATCTTTGTTGCCTGGGGTGCAAACAACATTCCTTCGGCTTCAGGTGATATCTCATTTCCATCCCTTTTCAGTTATCTCTTTTAGTGTCAGGACTAGATTTTTCCAACCTTATTCCCCCATACTCTCCCTGGTTAGACCTTAAATTTATTTAAAGATATTTTATACTGTACAGGGTGAGTATTACAGGCAAGAATTGGCTCTGAAATTACCGATGTGTTTTCTCTCTTACCCTTCCACAATAAAACGATCAAACAGAAAATATTTAAGACCTTTGACAGTCAGGGATCTTGCAAATTAACAGAGTGTTACTTATTCCTAACCACTGTAATGGTAGTGACTTGCTACTTTATTTAAGGAATAATCTATTAAAAATTATTTTTTAAGAGTAGTAGCCATAGAAATGCAATAAAATGCAGTACAGATTACATTTTTTTTTACTCAAAGTTGTTATCAGAGATTTCTGGTTACTATTTTGAAATTGTCAAGATGCCTTTAGAATGTTGATTTATAAGTGAGAAGCAAAAGACCCAAGAAATTGTTATTTTCCAGGTAATTTCAGGGCATTTCTAGGTGATTTGGTAGTTTTGTAATTTCTGAATTTTCTTCTGCAAGGCAAGTAAAAGTGTTAACCTCTTTCTGTTGGATGATGTGTTAAACAGGTATCATTTATGAAGCATTTATGAATAATATAATCTAGAAAATATATATTAAGCATGCAGTTAGGTTAAAAAGATCCTCAGTGCTGTGAGCCTCTG
Organism: Eurypyga helias; assembly: GCF_000690775.1. Classification (NCBI taxonomy): domain Eukaryota; kingdom Metazoa; phylum Chordata; class Aves; order Eurypygiformes; family Eurypygidae; genus Eurypyga; species Eurypyga helias. Next base: position 22,260 of record NW_010226246.1, read on the forward strand.
AAATCAGAAAGTTATTTTAAAATTCTTTAGACATTTAGCGTGACAGAGATATGCATGTAATAAACTTGGTATGGATATATATTACTGTAAACTATACATACGCTCAGTGTGTGTGTTTATATATAGTGCATGTGTGTCATTTCCTGTACATTTAGCTTAGAACACATTATTCTCATTTGGCTGTCGGTCTCCAGAACGTGTTCTGGGATACACTTCTAGGATAGTGTCTGTAATAAGTGGTGACAATAGACTTCAAGAACAGAGCTGTTAGAAGATAAAACATCTTTTCTGCTGGAATGTTGTTGATGGTTTTAGTCTTGAAGATAAAATATTTACAAGTTCTTCAAACTGCTGGGTTCATTTGTGCCTTCCTGCAGGCCGAAAGGAATTACTGGTCCACAGTAGAGAATGGTGAAAAAATACACTGTGCCACAGTGTGCTGCTGGGAGACATTGAATGCTTTCCCAAATTTGCAAGCACAGTGCTCCCTTGCCTCTTTTTTCTCACTGTCTTGTAAAAGGTGTTAGTGTAGTAGTTTATGGTTTGGGTTATTCCCAGTCCTTTCAGGTCTGGGTGTTTTGAGAAATGAGGGAAGTAGGACAGAGTTTGGTGTTTTCTCAAAAAGGTTGCTATTCTTGCTGACTTACACCTGGACAACCAAACAAATAACGTATTTATGCTTGGCTGTCTTCAACAGCATGTCTTCCGAAACAAATGTTTGAAATTCTGTTGTACTTAGGATATCTTACCTTAAGAGCCTCAAACATCCACTTGGGCAAAAAAGAAGCAATGCTATATGGCCTCTGTACCAATCAAAGTGGTCATCCTTTTGTTATGGATAGTTAATACCATTAATAAATTGCTTCAGCATGCTCTACAAGGAAAATTTATTTGCTAAACTTCTTTTATAATTTAAATATTTTTTTCTGAGACACTTATCATTAGCATCTCATGGAATATTAATGAACAGAGATAGGCTGAATTTAAACAATTCCCTTTTCATTACCCTTTTCAGGCACAGTGAAATGCTGTACTATATTAAGTTGTTTTGTGCTACACTTATGATGTCTGTTTTGAGTTAAAACAACTGTAGAAGTCATATTTTTTCCTATTATTTTTTGTCTTTTTTCCCTTATATTTTGCCCTAGCAATTCTATCGCTCAAGGAAAAACTTCTGAGAAACAAATTTCCAAATCTCATTTAGTATTTTGCTGAAGAAGATGTGGATATTATTAGAATATGTTAGTCGTGTAAAAGCAAACCTGTGCACCCGTACATGCACGTTACAAATTTGTGATATGACTAGCCAATATTACTCCTTATTTTCTGTATAGTTGTTTTGCTGGTGTTAGTTCATTAGCATCTTGGGGGAGAGGGGGAATATCTGTGATATTCATATGTTAGTGCAGGAAATAGATCCAGCAGTGTTGCAGAAAGAAATTAAAAGATCTAGGTATGTATGAGAGACTAAGGTCATAAAAATAAAAGGGTCCTTTCAAATGAAAAGTGTATTAATTTTTTTAAAGGCTGGGCTATTTCAAGCTCCAACCTTCAAGTTCTGAATGCACCCAGGTCACATTCTCTTCAGCTACAGCGGGCATAACCACGGATTCACTTGTCCATTAGTGGGGTTGGTTTGGAAACCTCGTGTCCCGATGGCTGTACCCTGAGCTGTGCTTCAGAAAATTCTGTTGGGATGAAATGCTTAGCACCTAGTGTTCTGTAACGAAGGCGTACTTTCCTTTGGCTCTTTATGTGCTTCAGTAGTTTTGAAGAAAACCCCAGTTAGGAGTGGGGTTCTCTGGGGTTAAGACAAACTGTTGCTTGTGCTAAATGAATTTGGCAGTTCTGAAATTAGATTTTCTTAATTCATTTTATATTACATTCCCAAGCCATCATACTGAGTAATTGTATTACCGTTTTAAAGAATATACTTTTGCTGCCAGGTGAGGAGGAGAAACAGAACAGATTGATGTTCCATAACCTCTGAACCAATCTTTTGACATCTCTGAGATAAAGTGGAGCTTTCTGCAAAAGTGGTGCCCAGCCTCGAACCAGATGTCAGCAGTTATTTTAGTGTTAATGGACTGGCGGGGTTGACAGAACCAAGGAAATCAGAAGTTACAAACTCCTCCCAAAATGTGCTTCAGTGTTTCATACAGTGATGTTGCTGCCCTGAATCTGTGAATTATAGAGGTAGTGATAGTCTTAATTGTTTGAATCATTACTGGGTTTGCAGTCAAACAAGTCTTTACCGTGATTGACTGTTTCCCTATGAATTTAGAGATGCAATTAGATTAAGGGCTGTTGTGTGCTCTTCCAGCTGAAGGTGAAGAGAGATAATTACGATATATTTGTCATTAATATGGCAGGAAAATTGTTATGATAAGAGGATGAAGAGGCAGCATGGTAGCAATATCATAACTTCTCTTTTAAGCAGTAAGAAACCTTTTCTAATGAAGATCACATTTGCATGGGCTGGCTGCCCGTGCATGTTGAGCTGTTCAACATGATTCCTGAGGCTTTTTAGCTAGATTCTCCTAGCTAAATCAAGATTAATTTATTTGAAAAATACAATGAACTTATTAGTGTTTTGTGATTTAAGCTAATGAGATAAAATATCAGAAGATTAACTGCCAAATATGCATCAAAATTAAACAACAGAGAATTACTGTAACCTTAGGAAACTAAAAGCACTTAAAGTTCCCAAAGTCACAGCACGTATCAGTTAGGGCTAGTTTTAGAGCTGGTTGACTTCCTTTGATAGGAATAAATCTTTTCAAAATTATTTTTTTTCAGAGCAAAGACTGGATTTTATTATAATTTTAAGAGGAATATGTTGAATCACTTAGGCTTTCTTGTTTCATTATAGTGATTGGTGTTTAGGAAATAAAATATTACTCTTTGATGTGCATATTATAGTGAAATATAATTTTGACACGTATACAGTATATTAATATTCTGTTTTATTATTTTTGTGATGTTATCAAAATAAAAGACAGCATAGTTGTGAGTCATAACTGCCGCCCTCAACCAGTGTGATACTGTACTTCCAGAGTTTCAATAATTCAGTATTCAGACACTCAGAAGTCTTATTCAGAGAGTAGAAGTCTTCTTGAAAATCCCAGAAGTCACAACAGACCAAAAGTAGTGTTTAGTATCTTATTATTTATGTGTTTTTCCAAAAGCTACAGAGAACTAAGGAGGAGTGAAGCAGATGAATGAAGATGCAATATAAAAGTTAACTCACGCCGGATAAAAGCAGGGGAAAGGAGAAGGACGGTTGGAGATTTTAAATAAATAAATAAATAGATAGGTAGGTAAATAAATAAATAAAGTCTCCCTTGCTGTCTGTAGCACTTATTCTTTGATAATAACTGGAAAGGCAGTGTCTTTCATTCTGAATCTGAAAAAAAAAAAAAAAAGGAGGCAAAACCCCACACATCAGCTGTACTTTTCTGAGATTAAAATAGGCTTCTATGTGTACATACAAAGATATGATCTTCAAGGCCAGGCTGGATGAGGCTGGATGAGAAACCTGGTCTAGTGGAAGGGGGGTTGGAACAAGTTGATCTTTAGGGTCCCTTCCAACCCAAACCATTCTGTGATTCTGTGATTTTATGATATGCATGAGTTTTTATGTAAAGTTATTAACCTGTCTTTAACACAGCAATACTATAACATCTACCATTTTAGTCACATTTCAATTAAAGTCACTTTTAAATAGAACTAACGTGAACCCCAGCGTGCAATTGTATTACCGGTAAGCACTCTCTCCAGACCTGCCAGTGTGTGAGTTGTCTTCAACAAGAACAAAAATATTTTTGCGTCATAAAAGCATCTCTCAAACTAACCCTCAGTCTCAAATGCAAATGCTATTTTTTAAGTGCACTGTAGCACAGTAAATAAATAGACAAATCAAAATCGAAAATATAAAGAAACCCTGCCTAAATTTTTTTTCTGGATTTCCAATGTATTTTTTCAACTTGATAGCTGCAAGCTATATCCCTGTGTGCTGCTTTTGCTCGCTTCTGAATTCCAAAGCAGAGACAGTGATAAGCAGAATTTCAGCAGTCCTTTACATGTATACCAGTCCTGTAAGTACTACACCTCTCATACTGCATTCTGAAACTTCTGCTTTATAAACCCCTGGGGAAATGTGGCTGTTAAAGAGTAATTCTATTAGTCCTAATAGAGAAAAGCCATGAAATTTAATCATGAGAAGTACTATTTTTTTACCTCAAACTTAATGTAAAAGAAATTAACTGATTAGCAATGATCCTACTCCAAGTGTGATTCTGCTCCAAGTTGTTCTGAAGTGGGATTTGGCTTCTATGACATGTCACTCACTTACGGTTTCTTAATTTTAGTTAGACTCTTGATGAGCATCTGTATTTACACTGTCAGATTTGAAATTGGTGTTGCAAAATTGATGCTGTAAGACATAGTTGTTTCGTATGTGAGATCAATTCTTTGAATTGCTTGCTTGCTTGCTACACTTCTGTTGGAAAGAAAAGGTTGAGGTATTTTCACTTCTTTTCCCAAAGGGACAGTGCATGTCTTCAGCACTTGGCAAAATGATCAAAGGTTTTTTTTTATATTACATTCACCAAACCCTTTCTGACTCTTCACACTTCAGCACTGGAACTTACTGGTGTGAAACAGTTATTTGCTGATTCGAATAGAACTACGGTATAAACCCACAGTACAAGAAAATGATATTTTTTAAGGTTATTATAATTAATACAGTGGAAATTAAGAAAGATTTGGCATTTCCTGTGGGGTATAGCTATCACAGCCTGTTGAAAACCTGTAACTCTCTAAAACAAGTATATATTAATTAATGCTCTATCACAGTGTAATTGCCATTGAACTATTTAATACACATACATAGACTGAAGGGAAGCTTTTTGGATTAATGTTATTGTAGTCAATTATCAACAAATTAGTAACACTTAGACATTTTTTAGAATATAGTCATGATGATATACTTGCTCTCTTGTTTTTAAACTGTGATAGCGTCACCACAGGAGAGAGTTAACATGTACATTCTTTGCTGTTTTAACTTAATATGCAAGTTCTTCTATCAAAATAATGCCAATGTATTAATGTTTCAATTTTGGATTTTTTTAATCTGATAGTACAAATCTATTTGCTTCATATGTATTTATTTCTGTGTAGAAGAGTTGATAGAATGTTGTAAACATTGTCAAAACAAAAATTGGACTTGATTTGGTACTCATAGTCTTAGAATATGAAAAAAATATTAAGAAACATCTGCTTAGAGAAGGGACTAGAAGTTACAGGGGCAGAACTGAACCTTTCATATATTGTTTCCAAAGTGTAATTGAGCATACAAATATGAAGGTGGATAAAACTTCAGTCTCTTTCCATAAAGAGAGCTTTCTCATGAAAATTTCCATAGCAACAGTGCTGTTTCAGAAAGAAACACTCTGTATTTTAACTATTATATTACCATTTTATTACATTTTTCTTAAAATCCTGCATTTCCTGGACTTTGTAATGTTAAAGGGATGTCATGTGTGTGCTGGCTATAGGGTCTCTAAAAAAATAATACTGATGTGAAAAGCCATAAAATGGCAACTCTAAGCTTTTCAGAGACAGCATGTGTCTCAATAAAAACAGTGGTAATGCAGCAGAGAAAAGGCAGAGTAAGATTTTTAGTTTAAGTACCCTAATTATCTGATTTTAAATTATTTAATATAGTTAGCCTGCAGGGGTACACCTTTTGTGATTTGTTGGAGACAGACGAAAATCACTTTTGGCAATTAGTAATCGTTTTGAGTTTCAATAAACGGGGGGTGGGGGTGGGGGTGGGGTGTGGAAGGTAAGATATTTCTGTTTATTAGTCTAATTAATTTAGCACTTCAAACAAAGAGTCACTGACCTTTGGCGTATTTTGAGGATATTCTTTACCTAAGGACAAATTATTTTGTTTTGTGTCTTGCATGGTCCGAATACATATTTTATCTTAGTTCTCAATAAATATTTTCCAAAAACATTCTAAGTTTGCCCTCAGTCATGTGTTTCTGTTCCTTCCCTTTGGACTAGCAAGGCTGCTGTTGCAAGGCTGTTGTTATGTCCACTCTACCAGGAAGCTAAGTTAGCTGAAGAAACAGCAAAGAAGATACAAAATTTAACTAGAGCATTTAACTGGTTACATTTTTAGTTTTAAATGTTATTTAACTTAAAATTCTTCTAGAGATTCCAAACTGGAATCTTTGAGTGGAGGAGCAGCCAGGGCAATAGGGAATAGGAAGACCATGCTAGTTCATGACCTGTAGACTGGTTCAAGTGTCTTATGAAATGACACTTATAAAAAAGATGGGTATATTGGATTTTTAATCACCTTCTGCGTTTACAGATTTTAATCTAGAATTAGCGTCTCTTCCATTAAGTAAGTCTTTGTTTAATTTTTGGTCTTTCTTAAAGGATTTAATATGGTGGGTTTGCTCCATCTCTTCTGTAGTCCTGGCTACGGAAAAAGCATGTTATAGTCTTGTTCATTTCCTACTGCTGTGGCATCTCCAGTGATGGAAAAAGGTGCGCTTTTTTTTTGTGTGTGAGACCTAAATACTGTCTGAACTGAAGCTTGAGTTGCAGAATCACGAAATAACTTTACTGTTCTTTTAAAGGCTCCACCAATACTAAACAGCAAGGATAGAGTAACCTGTAAAGATAGCATTGGCATCCCCTTTAGATGACTTTTCATTATTTTTTATAAAGTACATGCAAGGGGAAATTCCACAGTGGGAAACACTTCTGTGTCTATCCTAAACAACAACCAGAACCTGCTCTTTTTTCCACTGGAAATTCTTGTTTCTTAGCCATAAAAACAGGTTCTTTCTTTTAAAATCTGTTTTCTATTCTGAGATGCACTAGACATTAGCTGCTTGCTAGTGTGGATTCTTTGGTATTAGATGTCTTCTTGCTAAAGGTTATGACCTTCAGACTCACGGATTTTCTGTGTTTATGTTCCATATAGACTTGGTGTGTGGATTTTCTGAAAATACATGTTCACTTTCTCGTTCTGAGCTTGAGTTAAGTTTGAGATCAAAAGTCAACTCTCTTTTTGGTGGTAAAATTAAGACATTTCTAGCCTATATAAACTGCCTGTTTCCCATAACTGATATAATTATGTTAAGGTAAACTGAGACGCATGGAAGAAAAACATTTGTTTATTTGAATGTATATGTATACTTCCAGTGAGCTCTGAGTAAAAGAGACACAGGCAGTGCCTTAGCAACCCAAAAACTCAGGTGTCATGCCAGAAGTGAACTAAATTAAATCAGATCCTGAATACGGCAGAGTTCTTTGTCCTTTTAGAAGAAAATTCACTGGCTACGTACACATGTGTGAATGTACACACTTCTGGAAGTGCTCACACTAAGAATGTTGTGGTTTAACACCAGCCAGCAAATAAGCCCCACGTAGCTGCTCACTCAATCCCCCCTGCCACAGCAGGATGGGGGGATGGACTCAGAAAAGTGAGAAAACTTGTGGGTTGAGGTAAAGACAGCTTAATAGGTAAAGCAAAAGCCCACACACAAGCAAAACAAAACAGGAATTCATTTACCACTTCCCATCAGCAGGCAGGTGTTCAGCCATCTCCAGGAAAGTAGGGCTCCATCACGTGTAACAGTTACACCTGTAACAGCTACAGTACACCATCGCTCCAAACATCCTCCCCTTCCCTCTTCTTCCCCACCTCTATAGGCTGAGCATGATGTCATATGGTAGTGAATATTCCTTTGGTCAGCTGGAGTCAGCTGTCCAGGTGTGTCCCTTCCGAACTTGTGCCCCCAGAACTGACCCGCTGGTGGTGTGGTGTGAAGGACATAAAAAGACCTTGGCTCTATGTAAGCACTACTCAGCAGTAACGAAAACATCCCAGTGTTATCAACAGTGTTTTCAGCACAAATCCAAAATATAGCCTTATACTAGCTACTATGGAGATAATTAACTCTATCCCAGCCAAAACCAGCACATATGTAACAAAAGCAAATGAAAAGAAATGAAGGAGAATTGAAAAATCATTTTAAAGATGCTATGATAAAGCATGTTCATTCCCGCTGTGTCACATGAGATGGTGGAGGTGACTCTTTTATTTGTTTGTAGTACTCCTGGTTTCATTATCCTCTTACTCTGCTTGACACAGAACCACTGCAGCTGTTGTGGATCTGCAGACATATCTAATTAGTAATAAAAAGCACAGTGCCAGCCTAATAGCAGACTTTTACTGGGTTATAGGAGCCTGCCACTGCTTGTACACCAGGCAGTTTTAGCTGGTGCCAAGTGTCAGGGCACTGACATGGCTCTGTGGCTCCAGTGGCATTTGGAAGGGGCCAGCCAGCTTCAGTTTATGGACATGAATCAATGCCACTTACAAATGCCTTGCCAGTTGCTGCTCTTCTGTGATATGAGGCTGCTGTTGAGCTGTGTTTGTTCAGTTGACCCAAAACTACTTGGGTCAATCCTGCTTTTTGAGCAGATTTAAAAGTTTTGTTTGGTTGCATTTGTAAGTGATACACCATATGCTTTACCATCTGTTGTTTGTATGCCAGGTGCTTATTTTACAGAAATACAAACAGTGTTTTAGAATAAAGGCACTTCTATTAAAAATTGTATTATACTGTTTTTCAAGCACACCTTGATAGGCAGAGCTAAGATGTTCTAGTGCTCTAACTTTCATTTAAAATTGTTGTGCTTACAGCAATCCGGTGGTTAGAAGAAAAGCAAGCAGTAGCAGATGGATTAGAAATCAGACTTTAGTTTCCATGAGTGTCAGTCTTTACTGTCTCTGCCTAGAATCACAGCAGGCATTTGAAAGAACCCTAAAAATTACTCTAACCCATCTAAAATCCTTTCTGTTAAGGTATCTTTTTTTTCTCTTTTAATCAGGAAAGAAATCTAATGAGCTAGTAGGAAGTGTTTTCTTGGCATCAGCTGGATGCTGAATTTTGTGAAGGGCAGTGATGTTAACTTTGGTAAAGCGTTTTAGAGGTGTGACTTTCAGTATACCAAACTATGAATAAATGTTGTTTGTTCTGTTATACCTCAGAATACACTAGTTAGTAAAGCAGTGAGGGTAATTAAAAAAAAAAAATAAACCAAACAAAAAACCTCAGTCAGCTCCTTCCCCCTGCCCTAACCCGGGAAGGATGTAAATTCCATGGGAATTTGCCTCCAGATTTGGCCAAAAAGCAGAATTTCTGATTCACAAATGAAAGTTTCAATTTGATACTCAGACCAGAATGAAAAATAATTTAAGTACCTTGAAATCAGGCATGCTCTGGAGCTTATCTATTTCTCTACTCGTTTTCTAAATCCTTCAGTAGTCACCAGGAACAGCCCTGAGGCTAGCAACCACAATTTCCAAAACTTTCAGTTTTAGAAGAAACCCACCAACCTTCAGTTGTATCATTTGTCCTGCTTGCACTGGGATGACCTGGAAGTAGCAGACAGTGAGGGAGTGACATCCTAGAGGAGCTGTAGCTCCTAAGGCAGGGTCTGTGTTCATGAGCCGTTTGCTAGCAGCTTAGGCAGGGCTCCATCGAAACCTTATTTTGAAACTGGAAAAAGTTCATTGAGCCTGAGACATTTCTAGAAAGTATTCTGGCGATGTGGGTTGGTGAATGCCCATGAAAATGCCAGGCTATACAAGAATTCTTGATCCTAGAACATACTCTTTTTTTTGCCAAGCAGGTTATTTCTTCTTCTCTTTCACTTGAATGTGACAAGTAAAAAAACATCCATTAGTCAAGTAACATTTCTTATTTGGATAAGTGTACATATGTATATTGGCATCTTGATTCAGTAAGAATGATGGAATGGTTGCAGGCTGAGGCCAAGTAAAATAGATTTGAGCATTACAACACTGCCACACTCATGGATTCATGGTTGGACAGGCTGCGCAAGACTCAGGATTTCAAAGATATTCTAGGGACGTTTAAACAAATATCCCTTCTACCATTCCCAGACTGCTGGGTGCTCAGGTCTGGAGTGCTAAGTTGACTGCTGGTGTTAGATTTTAAAAGGCTGTGGGTACAGGGCACCATTTAACCTGACCATTTAGAGATTTCATCATGTGAAACCAGTGAATGTGTATCCCAGTACACTGGTCTTGTTCACTGGAAGTTTTTTCTCAGACTTTGGGAAGAGCTTTTCTGCTCTTTGTGGCCCTTCTGCTTCTTGTTTCTTTTGCAACAGCTGCACTACAATGCTATTTTACACAGAATAAGGACATAATTATTAATTTTAAGTTTGTTATTTACTTTTTTATTTTTTATTTTACTAGCAAAACCTTTCCTTTTCAAGTAGAATAAGAATGCTTTTTATTTTTTCCCCACTTTTCCTAGTTTCATGGTTTGAAAAAGGCTTAACAAATTTATCCTTATTTTTTGGAACATGAAATAAGAAAAAGAAAAAAAAATCTCTGAGTTTTTGTAGCTGACGACTTAATTCTTTCTACCTATTTGTTCTCTAGTTGAGCTTGTAACCAACACTTTTACATGCAGTAAATTGAAGTATGAAGGGTTTAGATTTACTTTTTAGATGTACATTAAATATTTGGATTAAGCTTGTTTCAAAAGTTTCTCATTACATGCTGCATCATCAGAAGACAGCTCTTAAATGTATACTCTTGTGATCTGAAGTTGTCTTGCTTCCCCTAAATATGCCAGCATGTGCAAGATAGGCTTTGAAATTAATAATATTGAAAAACAACTCAGCAGTTGTATTTGCCTTATTTAATTCCTGCACTTCTATTAACTGTGCAATTATATTGCACAGCTCACTTGAAGTATCTCAAGCTGTAGCTTTTTTGATTCTGTCTATTTTAGCACTCCACAGAAAACTTCAAAGGTTGAACAACTATGAATAGAGATCACCAAACAATTTATATTTCTGACTTTGAATTACTTTGGATAAGTTCTTATTTACTTACAATAAGTGCTATGTGATGTTTAAATGTGGTATTTTTGCATGTGAAGAAATGCATGCAGAAAAATACAAAATTATAGATATTATTATATAGAATATCTAAAACCATATGTGTAAATATAAATAGATGGAAATAGCCAGGTGACAATTTAAGATTTCTGTGTATTTTTATATGAAGCCCTACTTTGACAAAATATTCCAAGTTTATATGTGGTTAGATCTGAATGTATAAAAAATGGTATATAGAAGTGAGAGTCTAAAGAAACAGATGTTTGACAAATGCATGCACAGAAGTGGAGGTTGGAAGACATTCTCTTTAGGACTGTAATTCAAAGCAGGAATAATTCGTGGAAATTTGGTTCTGAAGTCTCGGTGCAGCTTGTAAAATAAGATGCCATTGATTTATTTGCAACGTACAAAATTACTTGGATATTGGTATTGGATTTGTGTTAATTTTAATTTAAGTGAATGTTCCACAAGAAGGAGTAGTGGTTTGGAGGTTGACACCTAAGTTGTGTCATACTAAAGATTGTTCATGCCCTGTGATTGTTACAATATCGTAACAAAAAAACCACTGCACTTTTGAGGGTTCTTTGATGTTGTGTTTTTTGGGGCGGTTTTTTGTTTGGGGTTGATTTTTCACACACACACACCAGTTGGTGTCTTTTTGTTCATTTTATTCAGTACTAGATGAAAAAAGTGAGTCCAGGTAAGAGAAAATAAATTATTTTAAATACTCTGACAGACAGTATCTGCAGAAATTAATACTTTATGATAGATTTCAAAAATAGCACTGATAGGAAAAAAAAAATCTATTAAAAAGTGTTCAGAATGATTTTTAAAAGTCACTGTAGGAAGATTTTACTGCTCCATGACACACGTGGCTAAATTTCCTGTTTCTGAACTTTTTATAGTGAGAAAGGATTTTGATAAAGTCATTTGTTTATATTATCTACTCTTAGGATCTTTGGCAGAGTTAATACCCAAACAGAATCACTTTATAAATAAACTGTCTGATGGCATATTTTTAACGTGTGCTTTTAAAAATAGTCTGTTTCAGCTGGATATGACTATCACAGGCATACGTCCATCTGTGAATTGCACGTACTTTTGCAAACGTATGTTGCAACTTGCATTTTAAATGAATCTCTAACAGTGTGTAGTAAACCATCAGGAGTTGTCAGAACTAAGTGGCTTTAGGCAAAGGGTGCCACAGGAATAGGACTATTGTATGTTGTGGAGAATTTCTAGTTTGCAGTTCACATGCATTTTCAGAAATTTTTACAGCTCTCACACATGAACAGGGTAAAATCAGTAGCTTTTACAGAGTAAATCTTAGATTTATGATCTGTATCAGACTGACTGTGCAAATACTTTGTTACCACACAGCACATGAGCAGAGTTTATTCAGTATTTCCGTCTGTGCTGCCTTTGATGAAAGCCTGGGCTGTATCAGGAGAAGTGTGGCCAGTAGGTTGAGGGAGGGGATTCTCCCCCTCTACTCTGCTCTGGTGAGACCCCGCCTGGAGTGCTGCATCCAGCTGTGGAACCCTCAACATCAGAGGGATATAGACTGGTTGGAGCGAGTCCAGAGGAGGCCATGAAGATGCTCAGAGGGCTGGAGCACCTCTGCTATGGGGACAGGCTGAGAGAGTTGGGCTTGTTCAGCCTGGAGAAGAGAAGGCTCCACGGAGACCTTATAGCCCCTTCCAGTACCTGAAGGGGCTACAAGGAAGCTGGGGGGGGCTTTTTACAAGGGCCTGTAGTGACAGGACAAGGGGGAACGGGTTTAAATTGAAAGCGAGGAGGTTTAGATTAGATATCAGGAAGAAGTTCTTCCCAGAGAGGGTGGTGAGGCACTGGAACAGGTTGCCCAGAGAAGCTGTGGATGCCCCATCCCTGGAAGTGTTCAAGGCCAGGCTGGATGTGGCTCTGAGCAACCTGGTCTAGTGGAAGGTGTCCCTGCCCATGGCAGGGGGGTTGGAACTAGATGGTCTTTAAGGTCCCTTCCAACCCAAACCATTCCATGATTCTTTGATAAAGCACCTAGACAAACATACTGCACTCCATACTATATATATATATGGGGTGACATAGCACACTTAATCAAGACTCAGGTGATTTATCCGTGCATATCATGGACAAAAATAGTGGTATTCTCACATTTAGAGGGGTGGGTTTCATAGTGGAAATGGAGAACATACTGAAGAAAAATGAGTATGAGCTGAACTAAAATCAACATACAAACTGCCTTTGAACAGTATTTCCTTGAGACCAGAAAAGTTACTGGAATCTTCAGGCTTGAAATTTGCAGTTCAATCTTCTGCACATAGAAAGTAACAGAGGCTTATTTAGAGAAATAATGCTTCAAATGGAAAGGTCGCTATAATATAATAAGGAGCAAAACATGCAGAAATTTCTGCAATGAGTGACAATTTTGGTGAGAACATGAAGCCAACTGCAGATTATATTTTTTGCAGGCTCATAAAAACGCACTTGTGCATTGTCTCTCTTCCCCTGTTGGCTGCGTCTGGGAGACCTTTTTGTCATTTGGGTTATTTTAAACAGAGTGTAGTATGTGTGTGCCAGGAGAACTTGTGGGTTCTTGCCTTTACTGCTGCTTCAGGGTATAAAGGAAGTGCTACCACTGGAAGGGTTCTTGGAGGCACTGTGATGCTTTAGGAGCCCGGCTGAACCAACCCCAGGATATATGCATATGGGTAGCAAAAGCCCTGGTGCGACCTTTGAAACATCTGAAGGAGGATTTCAAAGGGAGAGTCTACATCTGAGAATGTGTGAGAGATGGTGGTCTTCTGAATGGCGTCTGCCTCTTGAGTCCATTGAAGCTGTATAAGGATATGTGAATCTAATCAATCTCATCCCTACTCTGAGGCGAAGACTGCCGTGGGTTATGACAGTAGGCACTGTTTCCGGGTGTAGGAAGATTCTACTGTGCAGTGACGCAGGTGGCTAAAGGAATAGAGATTTAGAATTTCATATTCATATACGTCATCTATATATGTTTTTTAATTGGTAAGGAAGTTTCGGAGGGAAAAAAATATCAAAGACTCTCTCTAAGAGGTGTCACATGAAACTAAGAGATGAAAAATGTTGGAAGGCAAAGCCCAAGCTGACATGAGTAGTTGACAGTGTTGAGTCTTGATATGGTAAGGTGAGGACAACTAATCTGTGGTATCTGAAAAATGATCAGGATCATGAATAATGTCAGAGTACTTTGACATGTCTGTTGCAGGTGGAAAGCTTAAGTATACCAAATACTGTTTTTGCAATGTGTGTCATGTTTTTAAGTTACCCAAATTATGAACTAGCTAGAGGTGGGAAAGCAAAGCAAATGTTTTATGATGTTATATGTGGGAGAGTTTACTGATAGTTCTTATAGCATTTGCTTTCAACATGCAATTTTGAAATTTGCAGAGTGTGACTTCCTGC
>NW_010226246.1:36702-37832 GCF_000690775.1 Eurypyga helias
AAAGGGATTCTAATGAAACATTTTGCAAATCAGTTAAAAAACAACCTAACTTTAAACATTTATTAAGAAATTTAATTTTGTGCTCAGGATTAGGTCCAGGATAGTTGACAGAGCTTTATTTGAAAATAATTCAAATATTTGAGAAAGCTTTATATAGTGAAAAAAAAATTAACGTAGGGGCAATCACAATCCCAACTGAAAAAGAGGCTGAGCAAGCTGAAACTGTCATGTAATGCAGGGACATATTACACTGGCCAGTTATATAGTAGAAATTTTTCTTCTCACTGTACATGGCTTTCTTAAATTTCTTTTCATACACATATATTTAAAAACTGTACTTTCTAAATTTTTATGCTCTTTTTACTATTTTTTCTATCTCATCAGCCATGGCATATGAAACTGTATGGATTTTTCTGTTTTATATAGGTAAATAAATATTCCAAATCATCTTAAGGACAGATTGCCAAAAATCAGCATCAACACTAAATGTTCTTTTGAACATTTTAATCAAGTTTAAAAAAATCTTGCATTTTCAATAAGTTGCCAAATACTGCAGGAGAAGTCCAAAAGGAAATTTAAGATGTAAATTGTTGCTGAAGCCAGTAACATGTCAGTAATTAAAAAGGCAGTTGGTTGCCTTTTTCTTTTTAATTATTTTTTTAAGCTTAAGAACTCACACATGCTGTGCAGAGTTCACAGGCCGTCCTGCTATCTCTTCTGTCATCAGTACGTTCGCAGCTTCTCATTGCTGTTCCAGAAAATGTTAGATAAATGCATATATCTACACATATAGACACAGCTTTAATTCTCATTTGAGACCATTGGGAGAGCACATAAAGCTGCAGGGCCAAAGATCTGTGAAGATGAACTTTCTTGTAAGTGGTAATTTCTTTATATCCTTAGTCATATAAAGCTGAGCTTGCCTTAGACAATGAAGTAAGCCTGGTGATTCATGTGCTGACCTCCATTTATTACATGCAACCTCTGCTACTCTGTCGTGTAATGATCTTTGAATTCACGCGTCACTTTTGTTGCTTCAGATGCATTAAGTCTTCTTTATCTTGAGTGCAGTTCCTCTTCTCCATAAATGATGAACCTCAAAACTATTAAATAGAATCATAGAATCATAG
>NW_010226247.1:0-14642 GCF_000690775.1 Eurypyga helias
AAAAAAAAGAAACAGAAAAGAAACTGGGAAAAGTATGAAAACCAAACCAAAACAAATGGCAAAGAATTTCTGACAGTATTTTTCTGGAGACCTCATTGTTACTTCTGTATGAGAACGGTTCACCTAGAAGGAAGTCCTTAAGGCAAATGCTGCCATCTAGAGAGAAACAGAAAGAAGGTGCACGATTTCCTTAGTGGTTTGTTTTTTATTCCCAGGGAGCCTCAGGAGAAGCTGGACAAAAATCGGCAGAATGGACTGCAGTGTCAGAGATGGGAGCCATCGGGAAGCCTTTCCAGCAGCCGTTGACTGAAAACAGTCAGGTAATTCCCACAGATACTGAGCAAAAAAAGCCACTGAGAGAGTCCTGACAGAGGGGTTTGAGTATGTATCGACGATACCAAATGCCTTTCCTTAGCCAGTTAAAATTATTTCACGTTGCACATGTTTTCCTTAGCTGTTCCTTTTTCCCGAGACAAGCTT
Organism: Eurypyga helias; assembly: GCF_000690775.1. Classification (NCBI taxonomy): domain Eukaryota; kingdom Metazoa; phylum Chordata; class Aves; order Eurypygiformes; family Eurypygidae; genus Eurypyga; species Eurypyga helias. The sequence continues at coordinate 481 of NW_010226247.1, forward strand.
TTACTCTAAATGTCTTTTGTCAAAAGGAAGAAACGCAAAAGAAGTTTGCATTATTTGCTGTTTATTGTTCATCTGCCTCTTTTTTTCCATGTCACAAAGCCTCTCTGTTTACTCTTCAGCTGGTTTTGAGAATTAGGATTGCAAAATTCAAATAGAGCGACAAACACAAAGAAACCACTGAAAATACCTGAAAGACAAGAAAGAAAAGTGGGGATTTACCTTGTCTCAGTATATTATGTGCGCAGCTATATAAACATCCCAGTGTGTTCAAAGCCTGAGCTATGTGTGTTAAGCCTGAATGGCAAAAATGAATTCTTGTAGGTACTTTCAAAACTCTGCTGGCAGTAGCATTTCTCTGGGTATAATGGCGGTGACTCATTTTGAACTGGTGACTTTGAAGAGCCTGCAAATAATGCTACACATGCTCAACCTTGTTATGGCCATTTATTTCACTGGAGTTATTTGTACAGAGTTAACCGTGAGTGATTCAGAGTTCCAGTTGGAAATGCTCAGTTGAATAAGCCCAATACAAGGAAGTTGGGCTGAACACAGCACAAGTGCGCTTTTTTTGTTTCACGTAGTATATTTTAATGTCAGTGTGTAAAACAACATGATGAGTGGTCAGGTTCTCTCTGGTTATATTTTTAATGACCAATCCTCTTTAATGTGGTGTGTTAATGGTGAGCTCTATGTGGTCTTGGGAATGGTGTGGGTAGGCAGCACGTGAGCAGGAAAATAAGGCAGTGTCAGTCCTTGGAAGTACCCGGATAACATCTGCAGTCTGAGAGTTTAGGATAGCTTAACTGCTTCTCCCTAAGTGGTGTCCTGCAAGTAGAAGAGTACTATGGGAGAACCCTAATTTTTTTTCCACGTAGATGCATGTTTGTTGAGAAGTGTGCATACAGAGTTGATGAGTTTGTATTTTCATCTGAAAACTGTGAAGGGGCTGGAGGTGCTTTGAAGAGGTACTAATAACCATGTCTGTATTTTATGTATATTTATAACATATATAATGCTAGCAGGTTCTCTGTGCCTTAGGAATTTGCTGAGATTGAAGGAAAGATGTTTCTCCCTTTTTTGTGCAAACTAAGAATGAAGAGATATTCAGAGCTCTGTAATGAGCTCAAAGAAAAATTATTTTTGCAATACAATACTGTTTTTAAATACTAGTTGGCAAGTGGGACATTTTTATAGCAGTCGTAATGCATATTGGCATCAGTAATATTTTCCACCTGGAAACATTTTTATCCTTCCTATTTCATATCCAGAACCTTTGCTGCAGTATGATTATACTGTAAACTGCTCAAGTGTAACCTATACACAGCACGCTGGAGTCAGAGAAAGGCTTGTTCTGCCATACACCCTAAAATACTCTGCAATCACAGAACAGATTCTCTTTTTTCTCCTCACTTCTTCCTGGACTTTTCCTACGGACATTTGTATCCAAAAGCCTCAATAAATTAAACTCACCATTCCTTTTTTCTTCCAGTTAGGATGTTGGCTGGGTTTTAGGCACCAGACACGGTGTCGCAGCCCAAAAGCAGTGCTTACCAACCATTCTTGTTTCATTGGTGCGGAGGCTTCAAGTTTGAAGTTGCAATACAGGAAGCTCAAGCTGTCCCTTTAACAACCCCACAAATACAACATGGTTTTCAACGTATTTTCTCTCTGGCTGCCATAGAGGATTAGAGAAATAAAATATACGTTTCATAGTGATGCAAGGGCATGTTTTGAAGTGACAGTTCCATACGTTACCAAAAAAAAGGAAGAAAATCACGGGTACCTGAACATGATGGGAAGCTTCTGAGTTTCCACAAACACGTGAAAACTTCCCAAAGGCAAATTCCCTACTTTCATAAAAATGCCCACAGTGTCTTCTATTCTCTACCTTATGGTGTTGCCTACAGAACACCAGCCTTCCAGAATGCCAGTGATGCAAACAGAATTCCGTATTCCTGTAGTGGGGTATTTTTACTCTTATTTAGTGTTATTTATTTACCCTGCCAGATCCTCTTCTCTCAGTTCTTCAGTATCATCACATGTTTATTATAACTGGGAGGCTGGTATCTTAGTAATAACAAAGATGAACAAAATAGATTAAGAAGGGGTTCAAAGTAAGTCAAACTCAAATTTTTTATAAGATTCTGAAAAATCAGGTGGACTCTTTTGTCCTCCTCTTCAGTGTTGGTTCTGTGTATCCGGACTACTTGCTTTTTCCAAGAATCGCTGAACATAGTCATGAGATTATTTGGGAAAAGATGATTATAAAACATCCAAGCACAACCTCATGTTGAAACTACTCAAGTAGCAAGATTCAGAATTATAATTAGAGTTCTTAAAAACAACAAATACGACACCTGTGTTAAGATTCCCTAAACCATGGATTTAATTGGGAGGTTGAGGGTTCTCATTTAACTGATAAATTTGGCCATGGATGCAGGTTTTTCTAGAAGCCCTTCCTAAGACATATACTTTATTGTTTTGTTAGGGTTTTTTTTTGTAGGTTGGTTGGTTTGTTTCTTTGTTTTAATTGGTGTTTCTTAGCAGGTTATTATAATGTTTAGAATTTATTACTTTAGTAATGGTTAGATTTATTACTTTAGGGTGAAAAATTCCTGTGTTTTCAACTCATAGCATTTTTAATAGGGGCTAAGATGAAGAATATGCTGAAGCAGCAGGGAAGGAGCTGGACACAGAATTAGATTTAGGTCGGTGAGTCAGTCCTAATTGCACATAATAGAATTCTTCAAGGGAGGCTGCAATTCAGGACGGGCTTGATAAACAAGATAGAAACTGTATGTTAATATGTGTGTGCACCTGTGTTTTGCTGAAAAGACTATTTAGCTGAAAACTGCACAATATATGTTACAAATACATTTTCTCTTTAATGCAAATAAGAGACCAATGTATGTATTTTGAATGCTTAAGATTCATTCAGTTACAGGAAGAAAACTTAGTATCAGAAGTTGTCAGTGGAAAATTTATGACAGATTTAGTAAACCAAACTCATTATCCAGTGAGTTTTTGTCTTACCATGTTTTCAAATGTATTTTAAAACTGCTTTCCAGACAAGCCAGTATCATCTGGAATCAAGTTTATGTTAAAACTCACCAACTTGAAATGTCATCTTTTCTGACACCTGTCTACTCTTGATAGACTGGAGATGGCACTAGACAGAGGACAATTTCAGGAGTAAATTTGATTTAATTGAGGTTTTCCCTAAATTAGGAGCTTGGAATTAAATTAATAGTACATTGTGGTTTAGATAACCATAGGATGATATTAAAAAAAAGCATAATTTATTTTCTGCCATACCCACTGGGCATATCTTTGGCTTTATGCCACCTTTTGCTAGAGGCAACTGGAGCATATGCAGTCCCAGTAAACAGTGCCACAAGAGCAGTTGTAGTTTGTAATCACTTTTTCATACATAGTGTAACTGGACCATAATGTAGATTTGAAGAGCTAAGTGAAACAGAAGTGAGAACTGACTTATGACAGGATCTGGAATCTGTTGAAGACAGGAGATAAAGACACTTCATTTTGGAACAAGGAGTCAAAAAATTCTGACTAGTTGGGACATTGATTTTATTTTGTCTAAAATATGATATCCCCAGGATATGAATTCCCAACCCTGTTCCACAGTTCTTGGTTCAATACTAACATCTAAGGAAATCTTCCAAGAAATTAGGGCCAAGAACATCTCTCTTATTAGACGTAAGCAAGCCTCGTTTTATAACCTTTTTCAAGATGTGGTTTGGGCCTAGTTTTTCAGCTGTTTTGTTCTTCTTTATATATTGACCCTTTCTGTCCTTACTAGATTCTTTCGTGGTTTCCTAACCTACACCATTGCATAACAAGATTATTCCACCCCATCAGATACTGATTATCAGAGTGACCTACCACAAAGTTTTAGGATAGGAGTTCTCCACTTCTCTCTTGAAAATGTGAGAAGAGGAATGAATTGCTGACAGGTTTCAAAAGACTCGTCAAGTCTTCCTTCTGGAAAAAAAGATTAATCAGTAAAATTCACAAGAATACTTTCTGCAAACCAATGGGTTTGTCCTGTGTGTTGAACTATGCCCTCAGTCACTCCTAGGCCATTGTTGTTGCCTGATTTGATTGACCAGTGACCTATGCTTGGCTTCTGTTTGTGCTGTCTGTGCTTTATGTTTGGTTTCCATCTATCATGATACTACCTTTCTCCTGAATGATAAACTCTGCATTCAGCTAATAGAAAGAACTATAAAAATTAACCTAGTTAACTTTTATTAGCTTGTTTTGGTCAACTACAAACAGGGTGCAACAAGACGCACCCCTGACCTGAGCACCTTCATCATCAACTTCTGGCATGTGACATGCCTGCTGTGTGCTGGATAGGTCAAGCTGATCTCTAAAGGCCATTTTCAAAAACATGCATTAGGCAGTCTCCCACTTGTAGTGCAGTTTTACTTCATAGAATCATAGAATCACAGACTGGTTTGGGTTGGAAGGGACCTTAAAGATCATCCAGTTCCAATCCTCTGCCATGGGCAGGGACACCTTCCACTAGACCAGGTTGCTTGGAAGGGTGTGAGCTATGATTTCCATAGCCTACAAAGGAGACCATGTAGTATACCTGTGGAAGCTACTATGGCTTCCTATACAGCATGGAAGGGTACTTTCACATAATTCGACCAAAAACTTATTTCTTTTCAGACTTACTGTCCCTTCTAGTGTGGAAGACAAATATTGCATTCACACAGTAGGGGTCATCCAACCGCATTCGGATATCTACGTCTAAACTGGTTGCTGCTGACAGCTGTGTGCTTAGAGGAAAGTAAGCCATGTGGGCCATCTCAATCTGAAATAGCTGTTGAAAGACACCATGTGAATAACACATGAAAATTGGGTATTACTCTTTGCAGACTATATGGAGGAGGTAAGTAGTCTGCTGGGACTCATCCCCAGTGAGAACATCTGAAGTTGGAGCTGGATCCCATTCATTAAACCTTTCTTAGGCCTATTAATACAGTAAGGCCTAAGTGAGGCCTATTGTTGCATCCCTCAAGATGTATGGCCACAGTGAAAATACTTTGAGTCTCCTGTATTTTTCCCTTATTTAACCTAAGCTGCCTTATTTCAGCTATATTCCTTTAAGTTTTTTGCTTTATTCTTTTCCAGTTAGGGTCACCATATTTTTTAATATGTAAATTACAAGTGCTTTCAGCTTCCTTTAATTGTGGCCCTGGTACTTTAAAACATGTTAATTAGCAGTGCTTTCAGGTACCTGTAAATTTGCAGAGCAGAGCTGGTATGCAGAGAACAGCCTCTGATCTGTGGATCACTAAACTACCTACACAAACCTTAACTTGATGTCTGGGCAGTAAAACCTAATCTCAGGGTCTGGCCTGTAATAGCCACTGTTTTCTCATGCTTCACAATAAGGTTTGCCTTCAATTTAAAGGTTAAATCCTTGCTACAGATACTCTCTGCTGACAACTGAATTAAAGGAATCACTAGAGGCAGGAAAACCTATTTTACCAAAATGCAGACAAACTGCCAATCCCTTCCTACTCACTTCTTTTTGAAGCAAGAATCCCATTGCTGGGGGAAAAAAAAAAAAAAAAAAGAATACCAAAAAAAGTTGCCTAAATATTGCATTTCAGGATTCGATCCTGGATTGTTCTAATATTTTCAGGTATAAATTTAGAAGTGGATACATCTGGATCCAAAGAGTGAGAAACAATAGCACAGCTTAAATTTGTCAGGTGGTAGAAAATGCTGAATCCCATTAAAGACATTTCAATATGAAAACTTGTTGCTTCTGAAAGAGCAATTAAATGTGGCTAAAATTATTAATTTCAGGAATTAGAAAAGTGATCTCACTGTAACAGTTGGTTACCACACCAATGGAAATAAATTTATAGCATGCTAACAGAGAAAAAAAATAATATGCTGGATTTAAGTGAGAGATTTTTACAGCTTTCAGCAATTCTAGGAGCTTGATTTAAAAATTCTTTCAAAATAAAGTTGAAAAGTGCTGTGACTATTATTCTCATCCAGGTGAATGGACATTAGATAACTTCATCTTATTAGCGATTTTTATCCACTGCTGTTTTCTTAGTCGTTTTGCTAGTCTGTTCTGCTGTGAACTAAAGTGTAATTTTGCAAGCATATGCTAACAAGTTAAACAACAAAGGCTGCTTTAACCTGTCTCAAATAAAAAGTAGCCCATTTTTTTCTCCTCCATTAAACAGGCAAATATATGTAATTATTAGGATTTTATAAAGCGGAGGCTTCAATTACAGAAAAAGCATACCCATGCACAAAATTGGGGTTTTCTAAGGCTTTGTCTCAATGCCCTGGCATTAATGCATTGAGGAACTCACTTTTTCTCACAACCCTATTCTCCCGTTCCCTCTCCTCCCCCAGCATCGCCAAATGTGTCTGTAGTTTGATGGCATCTTTCCAGAGAGCGATGAACAGGTCAGATCAGCAACCAACTTTTTATCCATTGACATACAGACTGACTGATGGAAACTTCTAACAACCTTAAGACTTTAAGCCTCTGTACAAGAGTTTACATCAGACCCTTCACAGAATGGGAAAGCCGTTTAATCCCAGAAACTGTTAAAACTTCCCACAAGACAAAATAAACTACCGTGGCATAGCGTTTGTGTATTCTATTTATTATTTCTAAACAATGCAGTATGAAAGATAATAAACTTGGATCTCTTTGTGTTTTTTCTATTTAATCTGGCACTGGTACTTGAGTGATCTGCTTCAGATGGCAAGACCTTTCCTCTCTGCCACTCCGAGCTTTTGCTGTGAGTGCCTTCAGTTGTCAGGTGGTGCTGGGAATCTTGCTCCCTGTAAGGAGCAAAAGGTCTGTCTGCTTCAACAGCAAGGTTTTTGAAACTTAAGTAATTCTGTGCTACAATTTCAATTTCCAGCTATCCGTTCTAAAATTATTTCAGAGCATATTTCCTCGATTATTACTCTACTACAAATTCCACTGTGAGCTTTCAAATTGCAGTGTATTCAGTGGAATCATTTTACAGTGCAGCCTATGAAATTTAAGAAGCCGATGTGCAAATTTCCTTGGGCAGCACCTATTGTCCATCTCTACTAACAGATGCAAGAATTATCTTGCATTCTGCTTGCTGATCAGCAGCTGCAGCCACGCTGATGCCAGCCCGTGGTTGGTCCCTGCCTACCATGGACATGATTTTCATCCCAAAAGCAAGAAGGGTTTTCAATATTGTTTGCATGGTGTGTAGCCCTAGGGATTAGATGACAGCCACCAGTTTCCTGCAAGGTACAGCCATTGACATAGGACTGTAACTTCTGCTAAAAATTTCATCTGCTGGGGAGTTCATCAATAAATTCAGATTGTTCAGGCATTTTTTTTAAGCCAACAAACATGCGCTAGCTACTGAAAATTTTCAAAATCTTTATTAAAAGCTGTAATTTTGTATTATTAGTTGTCCACATAGTGAAAAATTACAAAGCACCAAACCCTCTGCACATTATTTGCATTAGTTTGGCGTTTATGATATAGTCATATGTCACCATTTGAGATCTAAGCAGGCATACATCATCATTTGAAGACCAATTTAACAGAACTGTCCAACTCCCAATGTCTTAATTCTCGCTCTGAAGAGATAAAAATATGTCTCAGATAAAGAATTTGCTGTCCATTTTTCAAGCTTTTTGTTTGTTCATTTTCACTCAGCCTAGGCCTCATTTACCACAGGATTTGTGCGGGATCCTTCTGGAGTGCCTCGGAGTTGTTAAGTGACAATCTAAAAGCCGATTTAGGATTAGCTAGCTTAACCAGGTGAACTGAGGGTTTCCCTTTGATTGGGTAGGAAAGCCGTAGCTGTGCTTGGAAGTCCATATTGTGATACTGAAGGGCTTTATCAACATCCTGAGAGGAGCGCATTCAGAATAGGTGATGATGCGAATCTCACTAATCAGTGAAGGATTATCTGAGGCTCAAAGCTATACTGCTTCTAATTCCTTCTTCATGACGCTGTTCATGCACTGCAAAATGATCTAGTGCAACACCAGAAGTATAAATATTAGATGAGACTCTTCAGTATCTTAATTAGCACTTTCTAAGGGAGCAGTTCTTGAATAGTCAGGGGTAATCAGATGTTTAAAAAAAAACCCTCCAACTCATAAACATAGCAGAAATCTAGGACGATTCCAAATGTACAGTGACTGACATCGTGTCATACACAACATAAATTACTTACTAATTTAACTGAATTACTAACAGTGCCAGCATCAACTCTGATGCCAAATTATTGATAGGATTTAGTATTTCTAGTCACATCATTACTGTGTTGAAGACAGTGATTCTGCATAATTCTTTCCTCTTACTGAAATAAGTGAAATTCTCCATTGCCAGAGTGCTCCTGTGTGGGTTGGGGGCATTCTAATGTCCCAAACAGTCCTTTAAAAGAGTTTTCTCTATACAACTTTGTTCAGCATAAAGAAAAAGGAGAAAAATAATGAAACACTGAATAAAAGAGTTTTTTGTTTGTTTGTTTCCTTTTCCCAATACATTCAGAGAGGGTAACAGACTATAAAATATGGGACTGATAAAAAAATAAAATTACCATTTCCTACCACTATTCTATTGAAATTGTATGCTTGGCCTTACTGTAAATGACAGTTTTTCAGAACTGGAAGTTATCTGTGGAATTTAATAGTGCGTATGATGGTAAAACAAGAGCTTCCCTAGCTTGCTTCACTACGCACGTTGTCAAAATGACAGAACAAGATATCTTTAATTCCTAACATCCAATTAGGTCCAGTATCTACAAGACCACCAACAGAGAGAGAGATTGCTTCCCAGCACTTCTTGTAGTGTTTTATATTCTTCAGTCTCTGTTGCATCTTACCATCCACGTTTTAGTCTGGCCTCCAAGAAAAGTATTTACAAGTCATTGACAGCTCTTTAAATAAGTTGTTTATTAGACCCTTCTTTCCCATCATAATTTTAAGTAAGATATAGAGGAAAGATGGGCTGTGCATAAACCCCAAATCTGAGGAATCTAAAGAAGCAGGTTTTGATTTTTCAGTATAGGTTCATTCATGGAACATTTCCATGTAATAAAAATCTTTAGATGAGTAGTTCAGGTTATTCATGTTACAAATTTTTAGCTGAATTCATTTTCTGTGTAAATGTAGCTTAACAAAAAAACCCCAGTTTTGTGATTTTTGCCAGACAAGCGTCATTACTCATTATAGAATTACAGAACAGTTTGGGTGGGAAGGGACCTTAAAGACCATCCAGTTCCAACCCCCCTGCCATGGGCAGGGACACCTTCCACTAGACCAGGTTGCTCCAAGCCTCATCCAGCCTGGCCTTGAAAACAGCCAGTCATGGGAAACATCCCTGAAACATCTATCAGAAACATCTATTTAAAGTTCAAAGAAAGTAAAATTAAAAACTGTTTCTCTCAAACCAGGGGGTTAATTTAAGACTAAATTCTGTTGCTGTATTGAAGTTTGTGTTCCTATAGGGATACTTCTGTTCGTCACGGAAGTTACATACTTTCAAGTTGGCATGGAATATTTCTATGAAAAGTAATAAAATAAACCTCTTAGAAACCGGGTATTATAAACACAAGTAACGTATTTCATTTTAATACCATTTTCAAAACCAGATAGCAAGTTTTTATCTCCTGCTTTCTATGATACCGAGAAAACACACATCCAGGTAGACTTCAGATATTGTGTCAGAGGGCTTCCATTTCTATCACTCCTTAATGATGGATGAGGTGGTTCTTCTAAACAAATAAGCACTTCAGAGGGTTACCCTTGACAGGGCTGTTAATCCTGGGAATCTGCCTTATCGTTGTAGAATTCAAGGGCTGAGGTTGTACAGTATCCCTGTACTGCCTGTCTCTTACGCTGCTGCTCTGGCTGAAAGCTGGGGCAGAACGATTTCACATCCGGCATGGAAAGCCTTGCTCGGTGCTTCTGTTCTGCTATGCTCGCAGATAGGGGGGCTTATCTTCGTAGTAGGCACTGGCCTTCTTAATACCTGCCTGAATTTCCCACTGCTGTCGGCTGCTTCAGCGGGTTGGTGTTTCCTTTGCAGTCTTCGCTGAATGCAATGCGTTTGGACTGTAATGCAAAGCTTACCTTGAGCACTACAGGACATTAAGGCGAGTCAGATCACACTTTCTCGTCACAAATGAATTAAAGATATGGCACTTAAGCACAGGAGGACTTCACACAATGGCAAATTTGAAGAAATTTGCAAATGGCAAATTTGAAGAAATGTAGGAAATCTTTGTCTTAGGGTTTTGCATGCCTGACAGTAGCTATTGTGCTTATTATTGCCATGAAAACTATAGAGCCTTTAAAAAGCAACAGGTAATGGTGTTATTCTACAGATTAAGGGGAGAATCTGGACCAATTCTCACAGGATTGAAAACTGTTCTCAAGCATCCCTCCAAATGCCTTTCATCCTTTCTTTCTTCCACTTCCCAAGTCCTTTCCATACCACCTGCCATAGAAATTTGGAACACCACCAGGATCATCGGAAAATATCAAGTGAATTTTTTATCTTTGTCAGTTTCCTTCTCCCTTAGAAGGTTTAGAAAAGGCATGTGACTTCAGCTGCTGTTTGAAAATCAAAGCATAATGTGTTTCCAGTTTAAAAATTATAAAATATTCAGAAGCCCACGCTAAGGGATTGGTTACACTGCTGGGTATCTAGAGCTGTTCGTTCCTTTCATCTCTGTTGCTTCCCCTCTGACTCCCTCCCTTCTTTTCTTCTTGAGGATAGAACGCAAAGAAAATGTAAATTTTGATGCCTTGGGCCTTGAGAAGATAGGAAGGGAAAAGATCATGCCAAAAAAGAAATCAGGGAGGTGGGGTGAATAGGGGGTCTCTTTTGATGTGAGACCAGTAGTTCTGTTCACTAGTTTTATTCCTTGTCCATCAGCAAGATCCCTAATGCAAAGTGTTCTCTCAGTAAAGGCCGTTCTGAACGCTGGGAACAGACCCAGGCATTTGTACCGTACTGACATTAGTGCTAGTCTCCAAGCTCTGCATAAATATTGTCATCAAGGGCAAGCGAGAGAAAGATTTTATCACCCACTTTACAGATAGGATGCTGTGAGGTGCAAATAGTTACGAAGCCCAAAGGAAGCAGGAGAGCATTCCAGGAATACTGAACCGAAAATGAATGTTTGGGTCTGATCTTCAGAAGCTGTTTGCTTCAGGGGCAGGGGAAGCCCTGCACTCATAGCTGGTGGAGACACACATACCATCACCCTCGGCTGCTTGCACTGAAAAAGACAAATTCGGCTAGGTGCAAAAGGTGAAATCCGCAGAGAAGTGATGAGTAACTCCCCGACTTAAGCAGGACTGAGCTGTTCTTTACATGCTTATTTCTGCTTAGTACATAGTTTGTCAAAGTAAAGAAGCAGACTTAGGTTGCAGTTTATTTTCAGGGGTTTGATAGTGGCAAAGCCACTGTGCAAGGTTCTGTCCTTCTGCCACGTTATAATCCGTTGTGCCCTCCTCAGCTGTGCTGAGGTAACTGGAGAGCCAGGCTATAAAACAAGATCCTGATTATGTTTTAAATCCTCAGGCTTTTTTAGGTGAGAGGAGAGAAAGATTTAGTTGGGAGTGTTCTGGTTTTTTCTAAACCTAGGTAATTTTACTGATCTGGATGATAGCAGATTCATCAGCCCCTCACAGGAAATGTTAGAGGTGTAGGGGTAAACAGGAGTGTCGTTCTGCCCTGGGAAAATGCATTTTAAAATGCCCTGACAATCATAAGCATTTGGTTGTTTCTGTACTGCAGTTCACAAGGAGACTATGTATTTGTGTAGGTCCTAGCACAATGAAAGCTTGATGGTGATTCGGGTGTGAAAACTTGCCTTATAAGCCTCTATTAATTCTTTTTTTTTTTTTGGAGTAGTGGCATAACAGTGTTAGCATTCAGAATTTTCTCTGGCTGCTGTCAACGACAAACACTCACGTTAAGTACCAGGAATTTAAGAGACTCTTTCCCCTAAACTCTTGAGCAGTGAGGGACATGTTACTTCTTTCTGGTCGTGAAGAAAGGTGACCTGCCGTTCTGAGTGTACTACGCTCCACCTTGTTTTCTGTGTCGTATCTCAGCTGGCTTTATAGCCCTTTATCTTTTAGCTCAGCAAATGCTTGAATATTTGCTGTATCCCTGACATGATGTTTCTAAAAGCTATAAATCAAAAGAAAAACTGCTAATTAGACTCAAAGTAGTTTTTGCTGATGAGAATTCTATTTGCTTGTAACACATATGTACCAACAGAGAGGTAAATACACCTCTCTTAATTACCCTTATTTTGTCTTCATGTGTCTATTGATTAGGACATTTATCTAAAGAATAAACAACAGCATCTTGGACAGTGTTATCAAATGTGATGTAATCATGGCATACAGAGATTTAGTTGTCTGTTTTCCTAACTTTGTTATCTAGAAAACCACATCATTCTCTGTTTAATTCTAGTCTTAACTCTGCAATAATTAACATTTTTTATTTTATAATATGTTAGATGTAACTTATTTTGATCCGTTTAGCTTTTATATGGAATTGACTGGGGCAAGTGATGCTACTTAACTGTCATTTAGTGATTAGGAATCTGTGGGAAAGCATTATATTGACTGCTTTTATTATAGGATGAGTATATAAAATTGATTTTGAGTAATGTGAGGTTTATACTCTCCATGTAACACTTTTTGTCACAAATGCCTGTTAGTTCTGGTTTACTCTTTTTTTTTTTTTTTTTCCCATCGACCAGGCAGCAAACGTGTTCTCTTTCTCTTTTGCATTTAAGAAAACCAAAGGTTTGACCTGTAGTTAGAGTAGGCAGAACACTAAACCGTTGCATGTCTGGTCTTTGAAAGCCCCAGGGTCTGCAACAGCTCCTATTGAAGTCGCTGGGAGTTTTGCCATAGATTTCAATAGCACTGGGAGAAGAGCCTATGTTTATTGCTGACTGAGATATACTGAGGCTCTGTTCACAATGAATTAGAATGATGGGTCTGAATTGTTTCAGAGGTTTATTATGTGCAGGCTGCAATTCCAGAGAATCTCTGTTTACAGGATGAAAAAAATTCTGCATTCCTTGTACAGTCAGAATTTCCACTGAAGTCAATGAAATCTTTGCCTGAGTAAGGATAAACACTTGCAACCAAAGTAAATGATTTAGTGAAAAGCAAGCACGTTACTGAAGTGCCTGTTGGCTGTGTTCCTGTATTTTCTGTCATTTAGATTTGAGTAGTTATCCAATACTAGTAGGTTTCAGTTACTTATGTCCCTTACTGATGGTCACTTCACAGGTATGCACTGTGGCCTTTCTTACAAGGAGTGGTTATGATAACAGAAAGAGCAGCAGCTCTTTAGCTGGATTCTCAGATAAAATCTGGTTGATTCATAGAATCATAGAGTCGTTTAGATTGGAAAAGACCTTTAAGATCACCAAGTCCAACCATTAGCCCAACACTGCCAAGTCCACCACTAAACCGTGTCCCTAAGTACCACGTCTACACGTCTTGTAAATCCCTCTAGAGATGGTGAGTCCACCACCTTCTTGGGCAGCCTGTTCCAATGCTTGACAGCCCTTTCTGTGAAGAAGTATCCTAATATCCAATGTAAACATTCCCTGGTGCAACTTGAGGCCATTACATCTCATCTATCACTTGTCACCTGGGTGAAGAGACCAACCCCCCTATCTCTGCACCCTCCTTTCAGGGAGTTGTAGAGAGTGATAAGGTCTCCCCTGAACCTCCTCTTCTCCAGGCTGAACACCCCCAGCTCCCTCAGCTGGTCCTCACAGGACTTGTGCTCCAGCCCCTTCCCCAGCCCTGGTGCCCTTCTCTGGACATGCTCCAGCCCCTCAATGTCTGTTTTGAGAGCCCACAAACTGGATCCAGGATTCGAGGTGAAGCTTCACCAGTGCCCAGTACAGAGGGACAATCCCTGCCCTGGTCCTGCTGGCCACACTGTCCCTGATGTGGGCCAGGATGCCGTTGGCCTTCTTGGCCACCTGGGCACACTGCTGGCTCATATTCAGCTGCTGTCAACCAACACCCCCAGGTCCTTTTCCAACGGGCAGCTTTCCAGCCCCTCCTCCCCAAGCCTGGAGCATTGCAGGGGGTTGTTG
>NW_010226247.1:14900-44182 GCF_000690775.1 Eurypyga helias
CTGAACAGGATGCTGCCAGGCCTTCACTTCATTTCTTGTTGCTTTCTACTGAGAACCTCATGGTTGTACAAGATCCACAATAGTCTCACAAATTCATGGGTGTCAGGGATCCAAGCTTCTCATCAGTGAGGACTGCAGGGAAGATTTTTTTCCCTTCGAACACCCAAGTTAAGTCACCCATAGCTGGGTCCCAAGCACTTTTCATGTATAAACATGCTGAGGCTTTGATGTCTGAACAGTAATATCGCCACAAATTAACTCCTCCATTTTTTTCCAGGATTAGTACTTTGTGACATGTGTGCTAAGTACTGCAAAAGTGGGCTGCCACAAATTGCCAATCAAAATTTGAGTCTTTGTAAGTAATTTTCTACTGAAACAGAAAGTAAAAATAGGTGCCCTGAAGCAGAGTAGAGTTGTAGATTAATCCGTCTTCCCTACTAACTCTACGTTTTCAGAGGATATTTAATAGCTCAATTTGTCCCAAATCTGTATGCAATAGAATTTGAGACCTTCCCGGTCAGGGGCTTAGCAGCACTGATCCCTCTGTGCCTTCGCCACGCAGTGGGAGCCGGTCAAATTCCGCAGCAGTAGTAGTACAAGTAGGGACCTCCACAGGAGGTGAGGAGTGGGGTGGAATTACTCCCATGTGTTTCAGACAGTTTCTCAAGCTTACTGGGCTGATGTAAAAGAGAAATTATGTCCCTAAGATACATGCTAACCGTGGGTTTGAAGGCAAAAGAAGGTGCTTAGAATTTGCAGGGAAGAGCTGCTTCAAAAAAAATAACAAAACCGAAAAAGTAATTTCAAATTGGAGATGATAAACTGCACACGGAGAATAAGAGATGCTAAGAAAACAAAAGCCTTCATTTGAAATACATTATTTTTTCCACAGTCTGTATTATTCTCTGTCAAATATACTGGGAACACAAATCTGCATCTGCATTGATTGGATGAATTTCAAAGACCTTTTACCTGCTCTCTGTTTGTGTTGCCTCATATCTTTATGACATGGAATGAACTGCTTGGCGCCACGTTGCTGTTATCCATTAACCATTCCTGTTTTCCTAATCATCTTAGACTCCATCTTTCTCTGTCCTATCTGTTATTGTCTTCTGCAAAGAGATGTGATGTTCCTGTAGCCTGTTCTGGTTTGCATGACATGATTTGTGTTTCTGCCTACAAGGGTTTCTCTACTGAACCCTGTACATTATCTCCCCCCACCACCCCCCGCCCCCCCTCCTCTGTAACCAGGAGAAGAGGGTCATACATCTGTAAAATGACAGCACTTATGAAAAATGGGAGTTTGGTACACATGGCTCTCATCAGACACAGACTCATCTTCCATGCCACAGACACTGCTTGTTTCCTTGCAATGCAGACTGTAGCTGGAAACACAGGAAACACCTAATAAATTGTTTGACCTATCAAATTAACAAGTCATCAAGAAACTATTTTGGTAATCAATGAGCAAAGCAGAATTGTTTGCTCTCTGGCTGAGTAAGAAGAATGCGTGGCGATGGAGCAATTTCTTTTCCTCATCTCTCTTCTATAAACAGCGTTTAACAGCATTGTAACTGCTGCACAGGGAAAAATGTGAAGAATCTATTTTTAGAATGAGAAGAACTTGTAGAAATAGAGGTGTGCATTGGCCTAAGTTTATGGCTGAGTACAGAACGCAAGGAAGCTCAGATACGCTCTAATTAAACCACGACACACTGTAATTATGTCATCGCTACCTCTGGTGAAGGTAGTTTTAGAGCTGATTATAATAAATACATAACAGAATTTAAATTTTCTGTTTTTCAGCGTGGTATGTGTTGAAGTAAGTCTCAGTGTAGTCCCTACTCCTGCAGCCTAGCAGGAAAACTACAAAGTGTAAAATTTTCAGCTTTCATCTAAAGAACCTAATTAAAATTAAAATGAGTAATTAACAATAGATGAAGAAGCAGACATTTTCTTCTTCCACCTGATGTGGCCTGAGATGCAGAAATAGGCTGGCTTTTACTTCTGATTAGCAGAGCTACGTGCTTGGAGCTGCTGAAAATTAAGTCACGGTGGCGTTTGGGAAGGCAACTGCCAGGGATATTTGGAGCATTTACTGCCCAGTTGGCCTGGTGCAGGGAAGAGCTGTTCCTGTGAAACCAGAACAGCCTATAAAAACATGAGACAGGCTGGAAACTTGTGATTGTTCACGTTATACCTGTAACTGTCAAGGATGTTCTGCCCACTGAAGCTTGAAGAGACAGCAAGATGCCCAAGGACGTGTCATTTTTGTTGTGAGCTTAGTAGCAGACACCTGCTTGAGTACTCTGCCAAATTGTGGTCTCAAAAAGAATTAAATTATTTGGAAACATACAGAACTCCAGTAATCTTGCTACTACTGTGGCAGTCTCTTGCCTTTCTTGGGTGTTTCTGTGCTAAAATTCCCATTTTAATAGCAGATCTTTAGCAAGTCTCCATCATCGTTCCAACTGATCATTTACTTCAAGCATAATTTGGTTTTCTTTATTAAATAGAAAGTTACAAAGTTGAAATCCTGATGGTATGGAATAGTGCTCTGGAGATTATCAGGGTGTTATCTAGGAAAATCATTTTTCCTACATTGCCCTTCTTACAATGAGAGGATGGAAAGATGGCTTGGCATTGAGGAATAAATGGGATAATGCAGGAATCCTTCTGACAAAATTATAAATACGCATTTGTGCAGAAAACCGTGACATGCCTGCTGCAAATTCTTCTTATTTATTAGAACAAAATGCTTGCTTTGGCACGATGTGTACCTTTTTTTCCTCAGTTCTTTGTCTGTAGCCCCAGCTCAGTAAGATGTTTCAGCATATGGACTTCAGTAGCCTTTCTTAAATTTTCGATCTGTTTTAAATAATCCTGGGGAAGTTCTGCTGTTACACTGTGGTGAAGGGATGAGGGGGTAGCATGTGTGTACATTGTCCACCTCTTTCAGTGTTGTGATGATGTTATTTTAGCTTTGCCACGCAGGATCCTTTTTGTTGATGTGAGTGAATTTTGTGAAGTCTGTGTGATGAGTGTATATTTCTGAATGATAATTCTTATGCATACACATAAGTACTTAATGACAAAACCAGATGATAGGGTCCCTCTCCCTCTGTCTTTGTGTAAACTGTGGTCAAACAGAAGAAATTATACCTCATGTGGTTATTATAACAATTAAAATTGTCCAAAATTAGGATTGTGAAACTTGGCACTAAGTTCCAGATGGGATATGAACGTGGGTTACACTGATGCTCGTTTGAAAATGTTTAAACCTAGAAGTACCCCAGAGTCAGTGACTCATGGCCTCATCCCACATGTGCTGAGCAATGTCTCTAGTCTGAGTGTTTTCCACATTAATGTAAATTCTCAGTTAGAATACTCAATATTTGCCAGTACTTCTGCCTGCCTTTTAGTTTAGAAGTGTGATAATTTAAAGTAGAATGCTTAAAAAACCACCAACAACCCCCGTCCTCATTTCATCCTGAAGACAAAATGTCCAGTATATCAGAAATTAGCCATGTTATGCTTTTCAATAGCATAAACTTGAGTTTAATCAAGGAGAACTTAAACTTTGTACTGTTGAAGGACATGCAAACAGGCAAAACAAGATTTCTGGGCATTAAGCAATGAATTATTTACTTTTTGAGGGGGAAAAGCGGTGAGTTAAACAGAACAAATGAGCTAACTATAGCATTTGATAATCTTTTTTAAATAAGAACAGTTTTTGTGAGTAAGCACTGAGTTATGGTGTTTAAGTTTCAGTTTTCCAAAATATCCTAGTCAGAATTGGTATGTGACATACATCAATATATGAGAAAGGACACTCATTATTGGCATATTTGTTGAAGGCAGCCTGCCTTCATGCAAGGTAAATTAATACATTTTCAAAATAATTGCATCACAGCAATGGTAAGAGATTCTTGCCTGCATCCTCAACACCTCGTTGAAAAACAACGCAAATCTTGTGGTATCAGAACACATGCTGTTAGGGTAATCAAGACTAGACTTTCATCTTTTAACTGTTGTTGTTTAATAGAATAAAATAACTTTTTCTTTTTTCCTTTTTAAAATCCACATAAAGATTGAGATATAACTAGTGTTTTCTTTAAAAAAAAAGGCAGAAATCAAAATACTTCCTATATTTGCACTTCCTTAGTTTAGAATTTTTCCTAGCAAGTTCTGTCTGTAAGAGTAGTGGTTTGTTTATTCATAATTTCACATTCCAGAAAGACAAATGGCAGCAGACGAACATCATCTTCTAGTTTCCTCCAGAAAAAGTTCTTTCGTATGTCACAGAGTTTGCAACACCAGTAAGCCAGGTTAACCATATGGACAGCTGACAGGAGAGCAATGAAAACGTTAGTTTGAGCTTAGTTTTATTTAACAGTAACTGTGATCGACAGTCGTTTTGCTTTCTGAATTACATCAATGCTCTGTGGTATGGCACTGCTGAGTTCATGGGAGTTACGCGTTTCTCAACTCCTGGTTTAACAGATGTTTGCTTTAAAAGGGTTCCTTAGCAGTATAAATTATAGGAGCCTAAATTGCTCATTTAAGGGCATGACAAAGTGGCTCTCGGAGCATGCTCTGGTATGTGAAGCGAGAGGGGTAAGTGCAAAAAGCAGCACATGGGTCTCCACAAAAAAAAGTCCTCTTCCCTATGTTTTAGAAAGGGACTCTGTCATCCAAAAGTTATGCCTCCTGCTAAAGTAGTTGAACCAGCTGCATCCCATGTGCTGAAAACACTCTTGTCTCTTATTTCTCTTGTTCAATTATTGTGTCTATAAATTGCAGTGGGCCACCTGTGCAATGCACTCATCCAGAATAGCCCCAGAGGAAGCATTAACATATCAAGGCTCATAAAGCACAAATCCTTAAATGTAAAAACTGACACTTTCATCCTACTCCAACCTACATCTATATAGACATTAAAACAGAAAGGAATAAAGAATACTTTACTCTGCAATTTAAAGGCCCTGCCCTCCTCTTGCAGAGGTCAGCAGCAAAACTCCTCTTGATTTTTAGCTGGGAACAGGATCAAGCTATAAAACCCTTGAATTCTAGTTACATATTTTAGAAACTTATTCTGACTCCTGCCATCTATCAAGTTTGATGCACCTACTAAAAAAAAGAAAGAAAAAAGAAAGGAAGTCTGTCTTCTGTTCTTGACATTAACCATATTTTTGTTATTCCCAATCTAAAAGAATTAAATCAGATCTCTTTGGGAAAGGGGCCTGTGGGTTTGGCCTGGCCAGAGGAACGTCTCCAAATTAACAAAGCTGCTTCTTCCAGGTCTAATACTCCTTCTTTAGAAGAGGTTTAAGAATGGTTTTTCTTTTCTTGGCATGTCAAGGATAAACTAATAAATGCTGAGACTGATTTTCCAACCTCTGGCCAGAGCCACTGACCAAAGGGAATGTAAAGATGGCAGTTTTCCCATTCCTGCACTCTACAGCAGATAGAACTTCCAACAGGGATAGATCAAGGTGAGATGAGGCATTTTCTATCAACTTGAACTGTTGTTCAGCAACATTCTTAAGGAAATAAGCTCTCTGGAGAAGCAACCATCCTCTATAAGGTGTCCAAAAGCATGTATCTTTTTTTTTTTTCTTTCTCCTCATAAGTTTCTCTTCAGCGTATACATGGTACCATTGGTCAGTAAATGACAGCAATAATTGTATTATGAGGACTGCATTTCTGTGTTCTTGGCATAGATTGGTGAGGTAGCCTTCTACTCCACCCCTTGCCTATCTGTAAATTATGTATGCTTTCAGTTAAGCTGTGCTCCAGGCCGATGTATGGTTGTATATTTTAAGGACATTTTATGAGAAGTATGCTTTCCCATGCAACAGCATTGTGCTTTGAAGGAAATGGGTTTGGATGTGGGAGCTGCAGAACATGACTGTGTTTACAGAGGGAGGAGAATCCAGGCAAGTGTGTCAGAAGGTCAGCAGAG
Source organism: Eurypyga helias (assembly GCF_000690775.1). Taxonomy (NCBI): domain Eukaryota; kingdom Metazoa; phylum Chordata; class Aves; order Eurypygiformes; family Eurypygidae; genus Eurypyga; species Eurypyga helias. The sequence continues at coordinate 20,866 of NW_010226247.1, forward strand.
CGCTGAGGGGTGCAGATCTTCAGAAATGAAAGAAGGCTCAAGGCAGATTCTTAATGCTAATAGCAAGTAGGGGTTTTTTTGGAGCTGACCATAAGGATTGCATAACTTAAAACACAGACCCACCTTAATCTCAGTTTAGGATTCTGTCTAAACCAGTCGTACGTCTCTGACCTCAGAGCTGTCATTCTTTCGGCATGGCATCTTTCCCTTACGGTGTATTCGCATCTCTGAATCTTGTACATTTGACATGTATTGAAGTGGCAATCTGTTTGCCTCAGCCATCATAAACATTGTCCTTCATTACTTTGTTGTTGGGTTGGTTCTCTTTCTTTTTTCACTAATTCCCTAGCTCCAACTCTTAAGACAGTTCCTAACAACCCCACGTTGCAGACCTTTTCCTCTCTGCCTCACCATTAGACCTCTGACCAAAGCTGAAGAAACGCCAAATTGCTACCAGCACTTTCTTACATTTATATATTGGTCCTATGAGACCTGCATTTTCTCTGCCTATCCACATCCTTTTTTTTAATTCCTGTTTCCTAGCATGATACAACTTTCTGTAATATCCCATGTTCTTGGAATAGGATATATTATTTTATCGGGTAAGGTTATTTTCACTTAGTGATTTTCTCTTTTCTCCAAATTTGTATCTTGAACATTAACCATTGTGAAAGAATCAAATAGTCTCAAGCATAGTGCAAGAAGATTTCGTGTTCTTGGGTCAAGATCCAGCACATGTGTGCTCAGTATTACTCACATGAGTAGCCTCTGTCTTCAGTGCATTACTGAACTCTTGCTTTTCAAGTGCACTCTTGAAAAAGCTCCCACGTTAAACCTTCCTAACTGCAGATAGAAAACTACCCAGAAATGAATACATTTTCCCTGAAGAAAAGAGGTCAGTGAAGATCAGTCAGATAAGGATCCAAAGGACATTTCATCAACCTTAAGACACATTGTTATGTCTTCTGCTAAATCAAGTCTACCTGAGCAATTATTGTCACTGTGATCTTTGTCCTTAACTCTGCCCTGACAACAACAACAACAACAAAATCCTTTCTATTTCTCCTAATATATTAATCCTTATGTTTCTTTCATGGTGTAAAATGGTGGCCTCAGCTGTTGATATTAGCAGGAACTCTCTCATTCATTCAGTGATTTTAAGATAGCATTACTCTAGCCCCTGAGAGGAAATGCTCCTGTAGGTTAGCTTCCAAGATCCTGCTCAGATCCATTTTTCTGTTGTCCATCTAGCTTCTGCTCTCGGTATTCCCCTTCTGTGTATTCCCAACAGACTCTGGTAGCAGGCTCCGGCAGCCTTTTTTCACCGCTCAGTTCCTGTTTCAGTTTTTCATCCAGTTAAAAATAGCCTGTACAGTCAAGCAAGATTGTCCATCTTCATGGACATATGCCGCAGTTCAAATGCCACTTTTGAGGCACAAAACTGTGTAATATCCTGTGACTTCAGAATGCAAGGTCAGGCTAAAATGATAATGCTCATGTCTGGGCTTAAAACTTATTAATCTGTTTTCATTTTTTGTAGCTGCATGAGATCAGAGGTGTGTGAGCAAATGAGGCAGTACAATAATAACATCCCGTTAGCTCATGCCTGTAGACATCTTGACGTGCCTTAGAAGGAGGAGTGGTGAACATGCAGACACTGTTCTTGATGGAGAGCTCTTCAGCATGGGGGTTTTCCCACTGCTACACACTACTTTCTTTACTACTTTCTTTTAAAATTCAGCCTATTTTTCATGGCTTATTCATAGCTATAAGAGTGAACACTGGCCTTGGTGGCTTCTAAGTCCTGCAGGTGGGGTTTGAAATCACCAGTACAGTGATTACTGGAAATGTTCACCCCTCTCTTTGGGGCTTTCTTGTGATTAGTCAGTAGTTGTTAATTTGTAAGACAGTGAAAACCCAGGTTAAGACTCTGAAGTTCTCTGAAATTAGGTTTGGAAGAGAACTCCAACCTTCCTTTGGCTATCAAAAAATTTAGATTTTGCCTATATCTTGCTTTTGTTTGAAAAATCTGTTGCTGAGCAGAGTGGTTTTCCCTGTTGAGCAGACACCACACATCATTGGCAAAATGTTTCTACTTATGACAGTCAAACTTGGAAACTTCTGATTATTCTAAACTTAGCAGCATTTTTTGTACGGATATTTAGAACTCAAAACAGACTGAAAATTACCGACACGCTCGATGTATTGCATGGAAATTGCTGTGGAATGACTAACAGAAAGATTACAGTCCAGTTCCATGAGATCCTCTTTAGGCAGATGGAAAGGAAAGGTTGGAATGGCAGAAAGATGTGTGGTATCAATAGATGCATTTTTAAGGGGACAGGCGTAAGAACTATTTGTCACTGGTTTATAGCAAAATATCCTAGAGAAACAATGAGCCATATTCTCATTTCTGTCATTTGTTCTTTTCATGAAATCTGCTTGCTTGCTTGGTTGGTTTTGTTTTGTTTGCTTTGTTTGTTTGTTTTCTGGGAATAAATAATACCAGAGGATGGGTAGAGAATATCAAAGTGACCTTCATGATGATTGCTTCTCAACTGCAACTCCTTCCAAGTGATCTGTTTCCCTATTTCTCTTAATTTCTTCTCTTACCATAGTTTGCCAGTGGACGAATTGGAAACGTCAAACTTCTTATGTAGTTTTTTTCAATTCTGAATTTGCATTTTTTGCTGGTACCTACCAAAAACGTATTTCTGCAGATGAAAGCCGGTCCCCTCCTCATTCCCTAGCCTATGGAAATAGGGAAAACAGATAATGTGTTGTCAAAAATGCTGGAGGGGGACTTTTTACGATGGCCTGTAGTGACAGGACAAGGGGTAACGGGTTTAAACTAGAAGAGGGAGATTGAGATGGGATATCAGGAAGGAATTCTTCCCACAGAGGGTGGGGAGAGGCAGGGACAGGTTGCCCAGAGAAGCTGTGGATGCCCCATCCCTGGAAGTGTCCAAGGCCAGGCTGGATGAGGCTTGGAGCAACCTGGTCTAGTGGAAGGTGTCCCTGCCCATGGCAGGGGGTGGGTCTGAGTGGTCTTTAAGTTCCCTTCCAACCCAAACCGTTCTGTGATCCTATAAAAAATGGGGTCAGCTCAGTGGTGCCACCTGCCAGGCTATTTTACAGCACAGTGTCTCACTCAGTCCGTTTTTCCCACTATTGCCAGCTGGGACAGGACTGCATGTTTTAAACAGCTGCCTGTTTTCCTCATCCCAGGGAAGGGGAGTGCTGTGGGCAGTCATTCAGCACAGTTACCCTGGACAAGGAGCAATGAAGCCACAAGGCAAACCTAAGCCATTTGTGCAGCAGGCTTCTGCTCTTCGCTGTGGAATGGTACCGCAGTGCAGAGCAAAGACAGCCGTCTCATGTCAAAGGCATTAATAAACGGAGGACAGAGTTCCATGAACGGAGTGGTGTGTGAACATAGAGGGTGATGCCAAACGGAGATAAAGCTGTGAGTGTACAGACACCTCCTGTGCCTGCTGGCTCTCTCACATGCAGCCCGTTGAGTACCTGTTCAGCCACGTGCGTGCTGCTCACAGCCCTTTCTCTGCAGCGGCTGCTGTTTGCAAGGATAGCGAGGAGACAAACAAGAAAGGGACCCATACAAATACCTGTGTCCTTGTCCTTCTGCTAACAGAACACTACGTGGGTATTGAAAACTTATACAAGCTACCTGTACGTTAAATCAGAAAGGGTAAAGACAAAAAACTGGGAAAATTAAAACCTAGAGGTGTCACGCTGAATGTACTTATAGAACGAACTTCACTGAAAATGGGAAAATAACACTGCTATAAGATAAGATTGGTCCTTTGGTTTTGACTCTGAAGATATAAGGTTGCACCCTTTTGTGCAAGAGATGCTAGCTGATGTAATGAGAGGACAGTATGGCTTGATTATGATATCCTAGGAATGCTGGATCCTTGCCCAGATTGGTGACACTGTACAGTGGGGGATTTGTATGCAAATTTCATTATCGTTGTCTGCCGAGATGGCGTTATATTGCGCTTACCCAAAAATAAAGTTACATCATTTATGATTGGAGTCTGGTCCTGGTGAATCTTTGTGCTATAAAACTGGCCTCAAGAATTCATTATCATGATATTCACCAGTCTTTGAAGAAATGTGGGGCAGATACAAATAGAAATAAAGCCAATTCTACTCACTCAACCTGTCCAGTGTACTCTGTATGGGTATTTCTAATCTCGGCCATTTGAACCCCAAATATGGTTTTAAAATTTATATGTCAGGCTTCAGACAGACTTTAGAAGGCCTTGAGTGATATTTGGGAAGCTCATTTTGACATAAAATAAGATGAAGCAATCTCAACCTAATTTACTCCAAACATAATCTTTCTGCTTCACTGAAATTACAAACTGGATGTGAAGACAAGCCAGGATGAAGGCAAGAGGTTTTTGGATTGGCACAAATGGAAACTTAGTTGCTAAAGTTTGCCAAGTCAAACATTTCAGAACAATAGAAGGACTGAACCCTGAGTAGTCTGTGGGATACATCCTGAGATGCAGTAATTATCTGCTCAGTAACAAAGAGGTATCTTCAATTAACGTTACCTCCTAAACCCAAGTTCAGAATTTAGTACTCAAAAGCCTTTGGGGTTATTTAGAGCTTGTGTTGTGTCTTGGCCCCACTGAATGCATGTCAGTTTTTCCATTGTTTCAAGTGGATTTTCTGTATGCTATTTTATTAGGTTTATAATCCCCACTTTCCTTAGAATTGGTAAATAGCACACAATGCATATTGTTTATTGTTTATATAATTATTGCCACTTTCTACTTTGAGTGTTTCAGCTGGCACTGAATTGTTCACTCCCCTGCCCTGGGACACAACCAGGACAGCAGGAGATTGTCCTTGGCAAGATTAAAGAAAATAGACATTTCTCCCTAAGTCGCTGTAAACACTGGGCTGTCCCCCTGTGACCTCTGGCTGCTCTGAGCCACACGTGTGCACTGAGATGAAGTTTGGGACAGAAATCCTCTTTTGTAGCACCTGCCATTCCCATCACGCAGCAGCAGCAGCTCTGCAGCAAGCACTAAATCTGTCAGTGGGATCAAGTAGTGGATGGCACCAGTGGTTTCACATCCAGCTATTTTGAGTCAGGCAGCCGAGGGATTTTTTTTTTCTCTCTGAGTTGACATAATGCTATGTGAAGAAACCAAATTCCTTTAGTATTTCTCTTGTTCTGTCCAGCCCCTAGTAGGCTTCAGGTTCTAATTCTTTCCATTTGGGATTTGCAGATTTTATAAAATCAGATTTTTAAAAAGAGGTTTTCCTGTTTCCAGCACAAAGCCCAAGAAGCAGATGCCCATTCAACTTCTCTTTTCAAACACCACTTGGTTACTGAAGGCTGGCCTAGAAACCAGTGAGTTTAAACACAGTTCACTGAGTATACATATAAAATTCCAGTATTTCAGAAAATCCAGAGGAGTCCAAGCCAGAGACCAGACGAAGTCCAGATCCAGTGAGGAATCTTAGAAATACAAGCCTTATGTGACTTCCATCAGATTCCACGAGCCTCTTGCACTCCTCTGAGACCTGCCCGGCTATGGCACCAGTCTTAAAGCTTACAACTTCTGATCTTAAGGAACAAAAGCAAAACACAGGCAAACCTGAGAAAAGCAATGTCTAAGTGATAGTAAGTGATAATCATATCAGGATACAAAATTTACCACAGTATCAAGCCAGAAATTGTAAATCTAAGCTGCATAAGGACACAAATACGCTTTCATGCAGATAGGGTGATAAAAAGGCAGGTCTTAATAGAGTAATTTTACAGATGCTTTTCAAAATGTGTTATTTATGTAGGGGGAGAAAAAAAGGCAAAAATATCAATTTAACTCAGTGAGTTTTCTACTATAAATCTCTGTTTCCATTTCTCCAAGAGGCATCATGTCTCAGCTCCCTTTTGCAGCTACAAATATTATTTGCTTGGTTTAAAAAATGTTAAAAGGTAAACCTGATAAATACATAGATAAATACAGCTTCTGTAGTAGCATTAAAAGTAGCCTAACTTGTATTTACACAAAGAATCGTAAGCATTTTTCTCATTTACAGAGGAATAAGTGAGATCTATATTCACTGCTGCAAGACTTTAAATTATGAGAATCTTTATGTTGGCTAAATGGACCTTCTCTTTGTATGTAGTATTTGCATCCTCATCGCTTCTTAGCTAGGCAGCAGATGATACCTGCTGAATGGCTTTCTTCCTTTAAGGTGTACCTGTCCGCTAGGCACTGAGCTCATCGTTTTTAATCGGAAGGGTCCCACTGGGAGTGTGGAATCACTTGGAAATCTGCAGATAGGATGGGAAAAAAAACCCACAGGTTATTCAGGTTTTTCTGTAAATGTGAGTTAAGACGGAAACTGAACAATATAACAGGTCTATTGAAAGTATTTAAACACATTTACTGCACTACGCCCAAGAAGCTCCCTGCCAAGGAAGGAACAACAGAAAGAGTAAAGGATCAGTTTAAGAATAAACAAATTTGCTCAGTGTATTTTAGCTTATATATCATACTTACTGCTTTTGATATCTCTTTACGTTCAGAGAGCTCTGATGGAGACCCTTTACCTAAAGTCACACTGAGGTGGTTTAAACTTTTGTTTCAAACCTGTTCTGGCTTTTGGCTTGAGAAAGCGGTATGTCCCGATACAGGTGAAGTGAAACTGTTCAGGAGGAGGTGCTGTATTGCTGACAACTTCTAATATGATAGCAATCCAAAATTAGCTATGTCTTAAATATTGCCTCATTCTTCAGCCATAGGAAACATTATGAAATCTGTATGTCAGGGAGCTGCACTGACTCCTACACAGGAACAGAGAGATTTGGGCTGCTTAAATTTGTACTCTTGCTTTTTAGGCAGGAGGGGAAAGTATGCTAAGTGTGTTGAAAACTGTGATCACTGTAAATATAAGAAACTTTGCCAGTTTATCCTGCATGGTGTCAGAGTAAAGGAGCTTCCCTAGAATCAGAAGGCAGCAAATTTAGAGCCAGTAGAGCTTTTTTTTTTTTCCCATAATTCAGGACCAAAGCCCTAAAACTCCAGTTCTGACTCTCCAGTCAGAAGGGTTGTGAAAGAAAGTAAATAATTATCTGCATTAAAAAATACTTATGGCTACAATATTAAACATTTTAAAAAGACAAGGGGAAAAAGAGAGAAAACAAGAGTTTAGACATAGGTCATCTACTTGCAGAAGTGAAACCTGTAGAAACTGGATTGTCTGCTTTTGTCCTCAAGTCTGAATTTACAGAATCCTTTCCATTGAATTCATCAGAAAGTTGTCTTGACTGGGAACAGGTTTTGACACCACTATATGCTTAAGTTTTTAAGAATTATGTTTTTGCAACATAATTTGCAAGCTGAACTGTGGCAAAATGCAGTGCTATGTCCTGGCTTTGAATTCCTAAAGCATTTTCCACAATCTGATTGGAAATACCTCAGTTTAACTGGGTGAAAAGCAGTGCAAAGTCACTAGCAAGCTTCAAAGACATTTTTATAGGCAGTAAGTCTTCCTCCGGGTCCTCAGTAGGACCGAAAAAAAAAAAAATTTGAGGAATATTAGCAGGTCTGTCTCTATAGACACTGAATATAAAATTGGGAGGTTTAGAAATCCTGAGTGTCACAACTGCTGGTAACAGTGTGAAGAAATAAGGCAAGAGGTAAAGTCAAACATGTGGCTGCACATTGAGTCTTCATAGCATCATAGAATCACAGAGTAGTTTGGGTTGGAGGGGACCTTTAAAGGCCATCTAGTCCAACTCCCTGCCATGGGTAGGGACACCTTCCACTAGACCAGGTTGCTCAGAGCCCCATCCATCTTCACCTTGAATATGTCCAGGAATGAGGCATCTCCCACCTCTCCGGGCAGCCTGTTCAAGTGTTTAACCACCCTGATCATAAGAACTCAGCCCTCAGAGGACAGGAAGGCAGAAAGCCATCAGTAAGAAATGCAGAGAAGGTGCTTTGTAAGTACTGTTTGAATACAACTTTTCTACACAGCCTAAATCTGGGCATAGACCTCCCATGTGATGCTGATTTGTATTCAAAACTGAAAGGATTCAGCTAGTTGCATCCATATATGCAAACTGAAAAAAAGAGTGGAAGTTCATACATCGGGTAGGAAGCTGAACCCTCTGCTAATAAGAACCAATAACAAAGAGATAATAAAATTGTCTTATGAAGCCTACTATCATCATGCTAATAATTGTATGCACATTTCATCCAGGAAGCTGAATCTTAATGAAATAATATGTGTATCCTCTTTGAAATGCCTTTTCGTGTGCTTTGAAGTGCCAGACTGCAACCAGAAGAGTACTTCTGCATTTCTTACGTGACATGCTCCCATATGCTACCAGCCAAAACTGACTTTCTCTCCCTCACTTTTTTTGCCTCCTTCCTTCCTACTCTCCCCAAATATATTTTTAAGATGAAGACCAAACTGTTTCTACGCCCGATATGGCAAAGACATGCCAAGTCTGTCAAGCTTCGCTTAAACAGTGCTGCGTCATGCCTAAGATATTTGAAAAGTAGCAAGAAAGGTAATCTCCCTTTTATTGGCTTCATTCATATTGAAATGTATGATCAGAGTCAAAGTCTTAATCTGCACCTCACTTTCACAGCTGCTCAGCTGAACTCATCCCAGCCCTCTGTGAGAGTAAGGCCCCTCTGATTGGATTAATGGGCAAAGAAAGGGAATGTTGTGTTACCCCTTTAGCCAGCCCAGGCTCTCAGAAGGAAGCTCAGATAACAAAAGGCAAGGAATCTGATCCAGCAAAAGCATGGCAGGCTCCAGCAGACTTCAGCCCTGCAGTGAGGTCACTTTTGACGCTCTGTATGATGTGACTTCTCAATTTGTACTACATCCTCTTTTTCTCAACAGAAGGAGGTCTCTCCACGTGTTCCTACTGAGCCAAGCCAATCAGTATCCCAGAAGGATAAGCCAGAGTGTTGAAGCTTCCCTTGTAAGGCCTCCTGTTAACAATTATCAGCTCCTAAAGTGCTAAAGAAAAATAGTGACTGCGGTTCACAACATGTATTTATGCAACAAAACGTACAAAGAAACCTTTTCTCTTTATCTAATGCCTGGGCCTAGCAGTGAAGCTCAGCCCACGCTTCCCCCTCACATTTATTTAGCCCCTTACATCAGAAGTTACTATTAATTAGCTTGTTTAGATTGAAGAGTATGCGCGTTCCAAGCCAAAAAATAAGCTGGAAATTTGCCATTGTTCTTGATGAAGAATTGCAAAGGGAAAAAGGCTCTGTGGTAACAAGGCCCCATCAAAAATTATTTCTTTTAAATAATTACTGTACTTCCACAAGTGTAAACTGCCCTCTCTTGGTGAGGTTGTGGAGTAGGAGTCCTCACATAACCCACGCTGTCTCAGAGGCCCCCCTGCCTCCAGTCACATCAGAGACGGGGGACAGCAGTCAATGACAGCCAGGTTTGGGGGGATCAGTGCTAAGGAGGTATTACTGAAGAAAGGGCTGTGGGATAATCCCACACACTTGAACACCCAACTCCAATATTGATTCGTATATTTTTTGAGGGGCATCTCAAAAGCAAGTTTCATGCTCAAAGTGAAACTTGTGGAAACATAATGTGAACAGCTACAAACCAAAAAAACCCGCCTCTTGAGCTGTGGGGGCTTGCAGCAGCAAAGTACCCTTTTTAAAATGATAATTTTCAAAATTAACAGAAAAATGGAGTTAAGAATGTCTGAAATATCACAAAATGCATATAACAGTTATTTTAGAGAAAGGTCTCACCTCACTACGTGACACAGCTCTGCAGAGGTTGGTGGGCTTCCCCCAGGCTGGGGCTTGGACCTACCCTGGCACTCAGCTTGCCTGGGGTATGGCAGACAGAACTTTGGTAATGAACAAACATTAAAGCTCATCCCCAGAATTAATCCTTGACTCAAACACCTACAAACACTTGGTACTGCAGGCCTGTCATTGCAAACACAGGTTTGGTAGTCAGAGATCCTGCTCTGAATTAATCATGTTCAGGCCAGGTATAAGGCCCTTGGACAGACTCCGGTGGATAACTCCATTTTAACTGGGCATTTGTAAACCTATCCTTAGCTAGACCAATCCTCAGGGGATGCAGAGTCACTGCTATTCCAGGTCGCTTTGATTTCAGCTGTAGGTGAAGTGTAGGTGGTACCATGGTTGCAGTGTCCGGTGAATCCCTGTGTGTTCAGCACCCACAGTGGGATCGGGGTCACGTGGCTGTAGATTAGGGCTATCCCCTGGTGCTTTATTTTGTTGGCAGTTATTGTTTCGATAATCCAGAGATTGCAAAAGTGTTTAAAAACTCCTTTTCTTCCTGATCTTGAGTCAAATGTTGGTCAGCTGGACTGAGGGGTTAAGTATCAAAGTCTGCTTTTTGCATTCAGCAGTCTTGACTTGGTGAGAAACCTTTTTTCCGTGCTACTGGGAAGAAGTGCAATCTCTCCTTCTCCAGACCTGCACTTCAGGACTGTAACTAGACAGAAACACCTAAAATTCAGCAGCGCGGCTTCCAGGAGGCTGCAGCAACAGAAACAGAGATGTCATTAGTGACATGTCGATCAGCTCCCTGCTGCTCTTTTGACAAAAGAGACAAAGAGCCAGTGTTTATTTTCAAATAACATTTTTTGCTGAGGTTCCTGAAAGATGGATGAACTGAAACCGACTTTGATTTGGAGCTAATGGCCCAAATCAATCACTGTAAGAGGCCACTGCCTTACCTCAGGTAGAGGCATGAGCTGATGGTGTTTGGGCAACATACAAGCTGACAGCCTTATATTTGCTGATGTGTTTACCTCAGCCATAAACAAACCTTTAAGAGATTGGCCTATTGATAGCTGGATTCTCGGTTTACATTTATTACGGTAGTATACATGTGAATAACTGGGGGAAATACTTCAAGCCTAAAAGGTTATGATAGAATGTAAAGAAACAGGGATCATATATCCTGTACAAAAAATGCTTGTAGTCGAGCACATATAAATTTGTACCCTTTGCCTTGTGCTAAGCTATAATATTGGCTTTCGTGCAGAAATGAATAATAGCTTTATTCACCCTCTCTAGATTGCCCTAACATGCTGCAACTTGATTAAGGGCATGAATTCAGGGTATGAATCTTCCTGATATAGTGAGATTATTGAAATTATCCCAAAAGAGCATGTTTGCTGCTCTGCATGCAAAGATCTTCCATTGTCTCCTTAAGAATACACAAGACAGGTCAAGAGAAGCTTAATTAATATGGAATTAGCACAAGTCAATTTTGGGTTTTTATATTGTCTTGCCCTTTGTGGCCTTAGGGCAGCTGGCAGTTGGAGGAGACCATGCTCATATAAGTGTATTGATCAAACATTATTAGTTAAAGCTTATTTGTGTGCTATCTTTAGGGTAGCAGGACAGGAATTCTATATAGCACATAGTGCTAGGCAGAAAAGACCAACAGGTTTCTGCATTTTGGCAAGTCTGATGTAGGGCTAATAAGTAGCTCAGCTCTTCAGCAGGGAAAAGGCAACAAAACAAGGGTTTGGATTAACTCTGTGGCTACATGAGGCATTTCTTGCCTTGTTTAACACTGCTCTGCAATCAAACAGCTCCCCCTTCCCAACTAGCTTGTCTATGAAGGATCATTTAATATCCCTCAGTCAGTTGCCAGGTTAGAGTACCTAGTTTGCAGAAATAATTGGGTTTCCTTAATGTCATTTGTTCTCAAATTTATTGGACAAGGACGAGCAAAAACAGGCTATTCATCTAATTGACTGAGCACTGCACTCTTTGAATATCATATTACCATTATGTCTAAGCTCTCAGGAGCCAAACTTAGCATTTGCCAAGAACTTATTTCTCATTATTTATCCATGTTGCATGACAGCACAGGGATTCAGAAAAGATCGTTCTGTCATCTTCACTATTCATTTCTCTTCAGAGTTGCACCAAGTTCATAGTGAGGCAACTGAATTAATCCTCGGATATTTAACGATGCTGTGCCACGCAAAATTCTCATTGACTTAGTGGATCTTACTGCACAGCAGAAGGAATCTCTTCTGGAATATGCCTTCTCCATAGCAGTAAAAACACAGCACAGCCAAGCACCCTGGAGACAACAGATCCATGCTAATCAAGTCCCCGACCAACTACTGCAGTTCATTTGTGCTGTGGAGTGTTTCCACAGAAGTTGTGATGGTCGCGAAGAGCACTGGCTGCCCCACAAACGACTTGGTGTTCCTCAGGATTCACTGTTTCAAAGCTCACTAGCTTTGTTCTTAGGTTTGGAAATGTGCTAATTGTACTTCTTTTATTTAGCTTATGGAAAATACCTTCTCTGGGTCATCACCTCTTCACAATGGGTTTATTCTCATCACCAGAATCACAATGATTCATGGTTTGAAAACAAAGTTACTTTTTTTTTTAATGCAATTCTTAAGTCAGAAGGGAATATTCACACACAAAACCTCCAAAATATTTTAGGCTTCCTGCCACATGCCTATTCAGTTGTGCCTGTGTCAGTCCAGGTCTTGTCTCTCACCCAGATTTGGATTTGGGAGTTTTTGGAGAATTTGTGGGAAGGAGAGAGGAGATGATGTCAGTTGGGCCATTTATAATCTTTTTTTTTTTTTTTGGTGAGGATAGTATAAGTGTGACAGCTATCACATCTTTCACCAGCTGAGAAAACAAACCTGGACAGGTTAAGAAGTCCCTTTAATGCACATGAACAGATATAAATACATGCATGCAAGCACATGCACATGTTTCATCTTTTGCTCTTGCTCTCAGTTCTGCTCTTTACATCAGCGGAATTAACATTATGAGCAATAACTGCATTAATTTGACAGTAAGCCCAAGCTTAACAATGAACTTCACATCTAAATCGGTTCCATGTCTCTGTTAGTATATGAGCTGCACATGCGGTAGCCAAGAACTACCAGGAGCAAAACGCCACCATCTGAAAATTAACACCCCTCTCCGCTCTCATACTGTCATACAGATTATTTCTCTGCATTCTTTTTGTCATTGGTGGGCAGCTCTTGGTTTGTAAACTGAAAGTTTGGTCACCGTGCAGTAGGACAGTTACCTCCATCTATCGTTACGTAAAAATAGCAAGAATCAGTATTTAAACCAAATAGAATTAAACCTCAGTGAAAACGCAGAGTGAGGTGAAAATAATGTCTAAGAATAATCTATCTTTGATGTAAATTTTGTAAATTATGTCAGCTTCAACTTCTAGAGATTTGAGGTTGGGTTCTGTAATGCTTTGCTAACACCCACTTCGAAAAATGTTTGTTAAAACCTCTTACACTCCCTGCACACTAATGTCAGTCATTTTAAACTGGGGTAGGAACAACAAATTTTCACACACATTTTCATTGTTATTAAAGGCTTTGTCACACTTTATGATGCTGTGGGAGAGGGTTTGCTTATTTTCATATCACAGCTGTTCAGAAATGTTTCTTGGGTTTTTTTCCTATTTTTCAAAGCAGTTGACTTCATAATCAGAGAACAAGTATTTATTAAAAAAAAAAAAATCTTTTAACAAAAGAGCTGCAGTACCTGGAGGGAAACAGAGTAGAGTAAGTCTGAGCCTGGACATACTAAAGTAATTGGTTTGGGTCATCACTGGGATACTGGTTTATATCATAAAATGTTCTGATTCATTTTCAGGAAACATGGCTTATTTTTATGTTAATGTTTTTCTTTTCTCCAAAGAGGTTCTATGAATTATCCCTAATAGATTAATGTGCTGACCTTTGGTCCCTAGAAACCAGAGGCTGGATTACAGCTGTGCATGCCTTGAAAAGCTTAAATTTTACCGTTCAGTTAAGATGTGAGCTGCAAAGTTTAGAGATGCCTGAACTTGACCTTCTAAGGAAATAGCAAAATTAGCACAAGATTTTTCCAGGACTATTTATATCTCTTCTGAAATACAGAGTACAGCTGATCACTGCCTTTGAAGAGCATTTTCAGAAGAGGCAGATCCACTGCTGCAGGACAGTAAGATCTTGCTGTCATTCATTAGGCTTAGTGAACCTAAAATTCTTACAGATTTTCCTGTACGTGCTCACTCCAGCACTGTTTTTGAAAAGAAACCAGTAGCAACTGCAAGTTATGATTACTCATAATACCCACACTAAGTTGGTGCTTTTTCAACGAAGTCGGTTATCCCATTTCTGTGAGACACCTTGTCCTCATCACTACTCAGCCATACGTGCTTTGGTTAATAGGGGCTTTATCTGGTCAGTGTTTGGACGAGGGGAGGACTGTAGCTTATTGTAACTTGGCTGACATAGACATGATAATTCCCCTTCCATTCACACAAGCTCTCCAGATCCTGGACGTGAATGCGAAGGGAAAAGTGGTTCCTTTCTTTCTGGAGCAAAAAATAGCATGTTGGTGAGCAGCCTGTGGAAATTAAGGAAGGAGTAAGATAAAAATTAGCTATTTTAGTTTGAGAGTGACAAACTACAGTACTTCTAGGAAAACAGGATGAGGAAAGTGGGAAGGAAGAAGTGACAGGCCTGATAGTTATGTCTGCCAGGAATTCAGTCCAGCAGGTATGGCAAATGCCAGCACATAAGGTTTTAGACCAGACTGAAGATACAACTTAACTGCTTATGAGCAGAAAATGGACAACCTTTGCAACAAAGCTAGGTGTGATTGGCAACTTGTCCAGGCAATGTTTTGTAAGAAGTTTCCATAATACAGTACAGAATTAGGAGCTTCACGGAAACAAAATATTCTAATTTGCACAGGATTTTAATCCCACAAGTCAAATGAAGTGTCAGCAGTCAAAGCCTGCTTGCATTCCTTGCAAGCCTGCACAACGTGAGACGAATATGGTGACCTCTAGTGTGTTGGTAAATGAGTAATTTCCAGTAAAATAAAAATTAGAACATACTGGTTCTAAGACTCTTCTGATGGCGTTTTCAACTTGTCTGAAACCAGGAAGTGTCAAAAATGTTACAAGAAAGGCCTGTTCATAACATTTGATTTATAGACTCAAAGAGGTTGGGCTGTGTTGAGATAATAATTTCACTTTCTGGAAGGTGATCAAAACAAAACTTTCAAACGTTCCGAGGTTCACCCAGTGCTGGAGGGTTGAGTGGATGCCATTTCTACCATATGCACTATATCAGAGTTATTCATCGGCTGTCTTTTTGATATATGGGGTTCATGTGATACGGGGAGTTTTAGTCTTTGGTAAAGTCCACGTCAGTTTGTTTCGTTTTACAGTCCTCAGTGTTCTTCAAACATTAGAGCTAATTGCACAGAAAAATGACTTAAAAGTATCACTTGAAAGAAGTTTTACTTATCAATTTCACTGAAAAATCCAACCTCCATTGTCAGAATCTGGTTGCCGTTGCGTAATCATACAGGGGTGGGAAATATTGGATTATTAAATAAAACATTTCTATCAAATACAACTTCAGCAGCCTTTCACACTCGTTTGTTCACCGGTAGCTCAGGGTGGGCATTAGGTGCCACAGTTCGTGCTAACGCTGGCGAGTGCGAGCAATCCTACCACAGAAAAACCTCAGAAAGCTGCCTTTCTGCGAGGTGTTTATTCATGGATGACTCTGACTGCAGTTAGAATTAAGCTGGTTTTCTTCCAAACTACAAAGTGTATTACATAGAAGTAGGCCTGACCAAGAGCTCACGTTCTGGTTGTTTTCATAAGCACTAGGAATGCATTTTTATGTAAATCTCATAGCTTAGGTACAAACTCATTATTTCATTCTTTGCATTGTGCTTTTTTTGGAGGGATTTTCTTTCATAAAAGAAACATTTTGCTTGATTTTGACTTGAAACAAAATGACTAATATCAGGTTTGCTTGGAGAGCTATAGGTGTACAGTGGGTACGGTATGATTATCAGGTAGATTTTGCTTGACTTTGACTTGAAACAAAATGACTAATTAATATCAGGTTTGCTTGGAGAGCTATAGGTGTACAGTGGGTACGGTATGATTATCAGGTAGATCATGGTGACTGGAGAATTTTAATGGCTCACACAGAGAACTAAACCAAGATTTGCAGGGGAGTTTGAGAATCTCACACCCAGGTCCATGGCCAACTTCCGAGTAATGTGCGCTTTTTAACTAAGGATCTCACTTTTTCTCGCCTGAAACGGTGAGCAATTCTGCCTGTGGTATCTATCTTTCAGGCTGGTGTGTATTATCAAACAGATCTGGTGGTCTGCTGGATGAGAAATGAGAAAACTCACGCTGTGTGGGTAACCAGGGGTCAATGTCGTACCTCTTGGTCTGAAGCTCTCTGAAAGTATGTTGTCACATTACCATACTATTTGCTGACCAGCGATCTCAGCCTAAGCAAACAACTGATCGCATTGCAAAGCTTACCATCATGTCAGGTGGATGTGATGACAGGACCAAGGAAAGCTGTACGGCTAAAAGACGAACTGGCAGCAGGACGGAGTTAAAGTTTTTCTAAGTAAGCTGCGTGTACAGTAGGCTTCACAGATAAACAGAGGGCCAGGGGCCCGGGACTTTAACTTTTCTGTCTTTTGTGTGTAGCAAATTCACAGTATAGATTGTAAGTGGTCAAAGTGATGCTTCAACAAATCAAAGTTAAGGCAAAAATTGAGCTCTAGGCATCCCTAGACGTGATTTTGAATGATAGCATAGCTTTGGGATTTGTTTAGAATGTAATTTATTTGCATGCATGTTTGTTTTTAGAGGAGTGAGTCTTACAAGGATTTGTTGGCTTTGTACCATTCAGGCACCTCCAAGATATAAACCTCGAAACATTGCCTGTTGACTTCCTGTTGGGAAAAATGGTAGTTGTCACAAATCACTGGAGCCTGTTCCTACAGACACCATCTCTCAACCTCCTTGGCACAGCGAAGGGAACAGAAAACTGCCGCGTTTGCCAGCCTGTTTCTTCCCAAACCTGTATCAAGCGTGTGCAAAGCAGCGAAGGGGAGGAGGGAGCAAGAGGGGTAGGAAGGGGAGACCTTCAGTTCTTCAAGTCTGATGACATGATGAGTGTGTTAGAATTCAAATCCAAGTATTTCATATTTATACAGTCCTTCACTTCTGGGTTTTGTTTTGGTTGGTTTTTTTTTTTTTTCCAGATTAGTAAAATATTTAAATCGTACAAACCTTTTCTTAAACTTCTTCATTTTATGAATCGATTGTAAATGACCTTTGAAATGCATTCAGGCAATGGAAACCTTTGTTTGTTTGGAAAAGGTAATTTTCCCAAGCTCGGAGAGGAACAGGCAGTCCTTCCTAGTAAATCCTTTGAAACGCTGTGAGAAATTATGGTCTGGATACCTGGAGTGACCTCTCGTGGTCTTCACAGGAACTAAGGCAATTCATCTCCCCACTTCCTTGCCCTCTCTTTAGCAGGTGCTGGTCAAGGATGCTGGTGCTAAGGGAAAGAAGGACCTAGAAGCACAGCTCATCAGGAGAGTGCAGGACGGGTACATGATAAATGTAGCTCACATAGTGCTCCCAGTTTAACTGATGTCCTGAAAATAGGATTTTGGCCCTTGGGCATCACTCATCTGTTCTCAGCTGCGCCGAGAAGGAAATATTTCTAGATATGGCAAGCTGGCTCACTACTAGCAGGTCTTGTCTGTATTTTTTTAATGTTGACTAAAAAGAAAGTACATGTGTTAAAAAAGAGGTTGACATCTTCCTAAGCCTCTGGAAATGGGAGCAGTCAGCCCTTCATGAAGAATCCGTGAGTAGTGGCCGTCAGTCACTGAAATCTCTGTAACAGATGCCTGCATTACCTTTCCCTGCCAACTTGCTTTTATTTCACTGTTCTGTGAATCAGCTTCCAGCTGGTTCTAGGTACCAGTGAGAAATGTCTGTCAGATGTTTGCAGACTGGGAAGGCCGGCACAGATTTTCATTGCAGTAGCTTCATCTCATCACCCAGGAGGTTCTTTTTGTTTTCCTTGAGTTTTTTGAGGAGGAGAAGGGTTAAGACTATTGCTTAATATGGAATAAAAGTATATATGTGTATATAATACTTTTTTTTTTTAACTTGAATTAATTCCACTTATTAAAACCCAAACATTTCAGACCTGATGTCCCTCATCAGCTTGTCTTATACCACGTCTTGACCAGTGCCTGGGAAAGTATCTATGATTTGTAGGATCCATTTCTTGAGCGGGACAGTTATTGCACTAGGATTCCTCTGTCCATTCTTCATTTTGTACCTACATTACTCTAATTTTAAAAAATAATCAAGATACATAGTTTATGAACTGTTTTATAGTGTTACATGTTGTATCTCCATATATATCCTTAGTGAGTAGGGTCTGAACCACACTACAGGTATACATTTGCATCCCTATATCCATAGATATCCATAACATCACTGAATAGAAAAATCCCCCTCCCAACCATCATTTAAGGGTTGAACATTTGAAATCCAGATCATGATCTTAATCAGTTTAGGCTTGTCTCTAGCATTGATACCACTGCTTAGGTGATAGAGAAAAAGGCCAAATTCCTAGAGCAGTAACAGCTTACCCCTATCCCTCCCCTTCTCAGTGGTAGGGGATAAGGAAAAAGTCAGCAATAGTCTCTAGAGGCACCAATAAGAGTGTATTGAATGGCTCTTTGATCCATTCTCCCTGCCATCTGTTCTTTCAATCTTCTGTATGAGTATCACACACTGAATGAAACAGCATCACTGCAATTGTCGCTTCTTTTTAAATTTGTTTTTCTCTTATCTTTTTTATTATTTTTGTGCTGTCAGACTGACTTTTCACATATTTCTTTAAATTTTTTTTCCATGAGGTTCTTCCTGTGGTTTTTGTAATGTCTTTGCTTTCTTTTAGATGAAGTTTAGCATCAGGATAGTGAAAATTGATGGATATATATTGTTCGATAATAAAGAACAGATCATTTCATTGCAATATTCCTAACTACAAGATCTATCCAGCTTATCCAGACTTCAGTCACACATAGAGTATACCAGAAAAGATCAATTATTTTCTTCCATTTCCATCTCTTATATAAAGTAGGAAAGTGTCCTACATTTTCCTGACACTAATACAGTAACTTTTGGGATAGGAGTCCAGACATGTCAGATATCTGAGTGCAGAGAACAGGATGAGCTCTTCAGTATGACACAGACTGTCTGCACTTACTGCCAAAGCCCATCTGACTTTCTGTATAAGAACATAAGTTAGCAGGATATGTTATTTTAAGTAAGCAAGTTCTCTTAAAATCCTCTTCAGCCAAATCCAGCTCTCAGGAGGGGAAAAATAAAAACCCCACAACTCTACCTGCAGTCCTAAAGGCAAATATTCCTTAACTGACTTCTCTCTGTGAGCTTCATACCTATTCAGTGGGGTGTGCAATAGGGCAAACCCCTCTCATTGAGGTCTGTGACATTTTGGCTAGTATCACTTAAGAAGTTAAATAACATTATAGAAAGGTTTGGGTTGGAAGGGACCTTAAAGCCCATCCAGTTCCAACCCCCCTGCCATGGGCAGGGGCACCTTCCACTAGACCAGGTTGCTCCAAGCCTCATCCAGCCTGGCCTTGGACACTTCCAGGGATGGGGCATCCCCAGCTTCTCTGGGCAACCAGTCCCAGTGCCTCCCCACCCTCTCTGGGAAGAACTTCTTCCTGATGTGCAATCTAAACCTCCCCGCTTTCAATTCAAACCCATTACCACAACCCCTTGTCCTGTCACTCCCTGCCCTTGGAAAAAGTCTCCACCAGCTTCCTTGTAGTCCCCCCAGGCACTGGAAGATGCAATAAGGTGTCCCCGGAGCCTTCTCTTCTCCAGGCTCAACACCCCCAATTCTCCCAGCCCATCCCTGTAGCAGAGGTGCTTCAGCCCTTGGACCATCTTCGTGGCCTCCTCTGGACTCACTCCAAGTGGTCAATATCCTTCTGATGTTGAGGGCTCCACAGCTGGACGCAGCACTCCAGGTGGGGTCTCACCAGAGCAGAGCAGAGGGGGAGAATCCCCTCCCTCGCCCCCCTGGCCACACTTCTCCTGATCCAGCCCAGGATCCGGTTGGCTTTCTGGGCTGCCAGCGCACACGGCCGGCTCGCGTTCACCTTTTCATCCCCCAGCACCCCAAGTCCTTCTCCTGAGGGCTGCTCTCCATCCATTCTCCACCCAGCCTGTCCCTTGTGCTGAGATTGCCCCAACTCACATGCAGGACCTTGGAATTTGCGTTGTTGAACTTCAGGCAGAAATTCATCATGATAACTTCCTTCTAGAGCTCTGTGAAGGGTCAGAAAATAGGACTCTGAAGTCCTCTTACAGTGCATCAGAGGAACATTAGTTAAGAACATCTGTAATTCATTATTTTCAGTATTATCAATGTAATCAGCTTCGAGGAAAGTAGCAATTTTAGCCTCAGTGCTGTCCTACAGGCTGATATCATGAGCAGGTGATTCAGTTGTCCTTCATTATTTGAGATCTGGGATAAGGAGAGTAGTAACAATTAGGATTCAGTGCATCCTCGCTATTAACATCCACTCTAGGTCACAGGTGAAAACACATGTATGCATGAGATGTCTCTCTGCAGTTGGTTTCTGTAGGTTTTTGTCATTATAATTCTTACAAGTATAAATATTTACAGTATTTGTCTACCTTGTGAAATAGTCTCATTTCCATGCTTATTTAAATGGACTAGCTTGGCTGCATTTGTGGTGCTTATTTTTACAGTGAATAGAAGTCTCCAAGAATTTGTTAACTGAAAGTGCAATCCAAATGTTTAGCATATAGATGAGAGAAGATATTTTAGGGTCATTGCTTTGCTAATACAAGTCTTCCATTTCATGTTATCGCTCTATTTTGACTTCCCTCCTATTTCTTCCATTTTCTTCACTACCGGGTGGGATTTTATGGCAGAAAATGCACCAGCTTTGAACAGGCTGGTGTGGTGAAATCACCACAGATTTCTATCGCAAATAGTGGAAAAGGACGGAGCATTAAAAGGCAGCCGATGGCAACTTTATTGGGTTTTCTTTCTGGAAAGAGAATGTGTTTTTGAAGGTGTTTCTTGCATTACATGGGAGACAAAAATAAGCCCCAGACTGCAAGAGAAGGTGGAAACATAAAAGACTTGTTGACAAGTATGGTGCTGTTGCAACAAGGTTAGTCATACCTTCCACAATGAAGAAAATGCACAAAATCCAGCCTGAAAATATTGAAGCTGGCTAGAAAAAAATGAAAATTGCTATTCTGCTTAAGTAAAATCCAAATTCAATAACTTTCCTTAAGGCAATATTTTACCGTCGTTGCTGTCTAAGCCAAGCACAATTGCTAAGTTTTGCAGGGATCACACCATGTACATACATGCAGGTAATGAAAAAAATCAAAATTGCTATTCTGTTTAAGTAAAATAATTCCATATTCAATAACTTTCCTTAAGGCAATGTTTTACTGTCGTTGCTGTCTAAGCCAAGCACAATTGCTAAGTTTTGCAGGGATCACACCATGTACATACATGCAGGTAATTATGAATGCAAATGAAATCCTAGTGTTTAAAATAGCAGTATAACAATTATCTTTCATTATTTCAAGACACTAGAAGTTCAGTGCTTATAGAATGAGTTCTAGAGACCTTTGGAGTCAGAAGAAATATTCCCATCACATTGGATGGACTTGGATTCAGACCCTCTGTGAGCAAGAGAAGGAAGTGCTCTGTCTTTAGAGCTAACCAGTAGATTTTTTTTAGTGGGTGTTTCTATTCCTACTATACAGACCAATGTCATCTTTTCAAGTTTTACTTACCTTTTTCATGTCAAAACCTTAGGAAATTAATGACTACAGAAGATCTTATGGTGAAAATTTAAGAAATGCTAGAGTTAAGCCAGTCTGTAAAACCTTACTTCCATTCTCTAGTACATTTTGCCATTCTCTCTGTTCTCCTGTTTACCTTCTGTCTTTCATTAGAGCTCCGTCTCTGCAAGGCAAGTGCAGCAAGATGAAAACTGTGGGATATCTAGCAAACTGCAGTGGAAACTGAAGGATCTGGATTTCAGACCCCAGCTGGGTGCAGTTTCTAGGTACAAGTCTGGAATGCCTGTGTAGTTATCCATGGACTTCAGACTTGTGTGAGTTCCACTAACTGACAGCGTATCAGATCAGGACTAGGCAGACTTACATTCTCAGTGGCAAGAGAGAAGACTGCCGTGCAGTGGGGTAGGTACTCCTCTGCCACGTAAAGACAACTGCTATACCTATAGGTGCCTATCACCTTCTTAAAGTGCATCTCTACCTCCTCTCTTCATCCCCACACTAACTGAAAATGGAGCATGTCAGATTCCGTTAAGCAGCCTTTCAACTTGAGGGCAAAACTTTCTTTCACATCAGTTCTTCAAAGCCAAAAGCATTTTTCATTTAAAAGAAAGTCAGCCATAGAAAATGAGACATTCCGGAAACAGCCTAGCTCCCGCTGGAATTAATGGCAATAATCCATCTACTAAAAAGTCTCTCTAGTAAAATTCACAGCTGCAAGAAAAACTGAATAAGATCAGACTTTGTTGTCCCGTTTTTTCCTCCATGATTTTCATTTCCTTTCTTTTCCGAAGAAACAAGAAAGTAATAAGCAGCTGGATGGACAGATAGACACTTGCTTCAAGTCAAACTTACTTAACTAGATTAAGTGGTAATCTTTTAAGTGTATTGCCAAACATACCACAATAAGATCTGAAATGGCTCTGGAGTGCTAAAAGCTGATGAGATATGGTAACAGCACACCTCAAAATGTTTCTGAGTGAGCCTAAGACTTAAAAAAGTTACTTTCATCTCACTGAAGAGTGCATGAAATCTCAAAAGGTTTAGAGCTTTCTTCTTATTAAATGCTTCCTCTTTTCTTTCAACTGAAAGCATTTAATACTAGATTTTTTTATCTTGGTGAAAAAATTACTGCTTCCTCAAAGCAAATAGGGGGGAAAAATCCATCTCTAATCTGCATTAATTTAAATAAAACACTTCAGACTGAATCTTTTATGAGTTTCCAAAACAAAATGTTTGCATTTCATGGACGTATTTCTCGTACATTTTCTCTAGTTTCTCCTAGGCACGGGACAGCAAAAGGAGATAAAAAGTCATCCTAAAATTGCTCGTACCACTTTGAAAACATAACTGCTCTCTTTCTGTGGGCTTGTCCATTTTCTGCCTTTATTGGCATCCCAACAGGGACTGAAGGGTAGCACACATTCAGAATATCCATCAATGTGTATTAAAAAGATCACATGAACATCGCTGACATTTAGATGTCAGAGCTGCTTTTCATACTTCACAATATAATTTAGGTCAAATAGCCTCACTCAGA
>NW_010226248.1:0-373 GCF_000690775.1 Eurypyga helias
GTATTTGCCATGCACGAGCAACACAACTGGAGCGGAGGGTACAAGATCGTTCTTTTGCTACTGACATCTCGTGGAACTTCAAAATCCTTCACAGCCTGTCAATCACCAGATCAGAGAGGATCCAAACTTAGATCCGGCCTCCCATTAAAATCAGACTCTGACCCACCCCGCCGTGTCATGGGACCCCGTGAACCTCAACAATAAGCCGTTTCCCAGAATTTCACTGTGGTTTGGTGACTCAGTGACACACAAGTGCTCTTGAAGTAAACAATTGTGCATTTTAAACAAAAATTCTCCCCCTCCTATAAATAATTAGTTACTAATCCTAAAATTATTGTTTTTGCACCAATCTAATTGGGGGGGGGGGGGGGAG
>NW_010226248.1:383-26724 GCF_000690775.1 Eurypyga helias
GGGGGGAAGGAGAAATAACAAAGTTCTTCAATGAATTCTGTATAATGAGAAAAATTCTAGCTATCCTGGGAGCTTTGCCATTTTCCCTGATGAGACCAGGACTTGGCATGAAGGCAGCTGTCACTTGTGTAAAAAAACTAATTATGAAATGACTGTAGGAAAAGATAGTCTTTTGTGTAAAGCATTATACTAACATACCTGGCTTTGGCACAGTCTTCCTGTGTCCCACAGTTTAAAATGGAGAGCGTGCACCCTCTTTTTCTCCACATATCTGTTTAGAAAATGAGTTTATTGGAGCAAGTCTTGGTGTTGCTGTGCGAATGTACAGCACCTCTTTACAGCATCTTCCAGCTAGTGGAAGGTGTCCCTGCCCAAGGCAGGGGGGTTGGAACTAGATGGTCTTTAAGGTCCCTTCCAACCCAAACCGTTCTAGAATGTTCTCACCCATCTAGCATCTCTACTAGCTTGATTTAGTAACTACCAAAGAATCATAGCAATTGAGGCCATTTGTAATACCTGTATCTGGTGGTGATTTTAATAATCTTTCCCAATGTTTCAGAAATGTTTTCAAAATATTTCTGCTTTTATCCTGTACTTTACATGCCAGAATTAATTTCCTATTTTTCCTTCTAAGGAATGTGGCACATGGAAGGAAACATTGTGAAAGTGCAGGACTATTAATCCATTCTGGCACCCAAAACTTTGACTGTCTGCTGAAGGCCCAGCACGGCTGCTACTTTACGTGAGCAAGAAGAGTAAGTGGTGTCTACATTAATTATAGCAAGTTCCTCCTGAAGGCATTGATGTGGAAATGCTGAAAGAAATCACCTTCTTTTCCAGAATCTACAACTAAAAAGGATGTGAACAGGCACAAATGGGAAGGATGCAGATGAGTCACAGACGAGGCTCCACCACATCAGGCCAATAACGTCTGGGAGTCTTCACGGACACTGCAGAATAAGTTTCTTTCTTGCCAAAAGTGACACAATTTTTATGGTTAAGCTTTGCTAACATCATGGAGAGCAGGCTTCATTAGATTATCTTTTGTGTGTCGAGCGCTCACAAAGAGCTACCCAAGGTCTCATGGCTCTGAGTCACAAGCCCTGAGCACTAACTTCAGAGGTTGCTATCTCACTTCCCGCATGATCTCCCTGCCAGACAGCTGAGGCAGCAGACCTGGCAGTTCGATCTTTCTCCATTGCTGGAGTTCAACCCTACTTGGTTTTTTTTTTAACAAGGTAGCCCTCACATTCATATTGGATACCTCAAATAAAAGTATAAAGATATTTATTCCATTCTGATACTGAGTTGTGTTTCAGATCTACAGCCCTGCACCAGTAAAAGAATATTCCTGTTTTGCCCCAAATAAAAAAAGACATCTTTAGGACCTTCACCTCTTCTGGCCCGAAAAGGTGATATTTGGAATTAATTTTCAAGCCTTGATCTCCAATCCAGAAACACTGTCAAGCCATATTGCCAATTACAGCACTTACTTTCTTTTCCCATAATGAAAGGTGATTAAGCAATTAACATTAATCAATGTGGTAAGTGTTCTCCCATTCTCACCACGTGCCTCCTCCCCCACACAACTCCATCAGATTAACCAGTGGCTATATAAAAGGGTTGTGCCACTCAGGAGATGAGGGTGGTTTTGACCTTCCTGTGACAGGTTTAGATGGTGGCTGCCAGTCTTCCCTAGGCCAGGGGCACAGCAATTTTGCGGTCTGAATCCCGGTCCCTGTCTGTATCATGAACCACACCATCTGCAGCGAGCCTTCAACTTCCCTTCCTACTCAGCAAGTGGCTTCCCCAGGCAGCTTGAGGGGACCAGTGCTGCTGCATCCTCTCTTCTCAAGGCAAGAACAGGTGGGAAAAGGGATCTTGTACCTTTCAGAAGCAGTGACAAGCCACCTGGATCCCTGCCCTTCACAGGACTGCCCCTTGACATCCCCTTCGAAAAGCCAAAGGGAGGGCTACGGGGTGACCTGGCTCATTCTCCTAAGTCTCTCCGTAACCCTACCTGCAACACCCGGTATATCTGGCTCATCCCCCAGCACCCTTATACAACACTCTTACACAACGCTTGCCAGGAGCTGGGCTGCCTCCAGGGAGAGGAGCCTTGTGCTGAGAGGAGAGGAGGGATGCTGGCAGACCCAGGGATGGCTGGGAGCCTGCCCTGCTCCTGGGATGGAGCAGGGAGCAAGCAAGCGTGCAGAGAGGGATAGCAGAGCACACAGGTTTTGTAACGGGGTGCAGAAGAAAGCTCCAGCACAGTCACACCGAGTGCCCTGGGATGCCAGCCCCTCATGCTCTGTCCCAGCCCAAGTTAGGGCACTTTTGTTCTTCTTGGGGACTATCTTGGCTCAAGGGTGATGAATTACCGGATGTGTCATCGGAACGTTTTGTTCTGGAAACTCCCTCCGCGAAAGTTGCTCTCACTTTTAACTTCACCTTTAGTGAAAAGATCTGAGGAAGCAATT
Source organism: Eurypyga helias (assembly GCF_000690775.1). Classification (NCBI taxonomy): domain Eukaryota; kingdom Metazoa; phylum Chordata; class Aves; order Eurypygiformes; family Eurypygidae; genus Eurypyga; species Eurypyga helias. The sequence goes on from NW_010226248.1 coordinate 2,864, forward strand.
CAGGAAAAATGACAAGGTAGCTTACAGGCTGTACTGGTGCCTAACTGAACTTTTAGATTTGTTTCACTATTTGATATTTCAGTATTTAACAGCAAAGTAAAACCAGTGTTTTAGAGCAGAGTTATGCAGAGGATTTTGTACTAATAGATATTCAGTGAAAAATGTACTAGGCTATGGTTTATGGTGCATGATACCTATATAATGAGCAAGCAGCATTCTCTCCCTTGTAAAACATACTGAACAACTGTGCATCATATGAGAAATAAAAATCTGTCTAGTTTTCTAGACAGGTTTAATGAAAAGCCCCCATCAGAACTGCCTTGTAAGCACAAGCTCAGAAGTGGACTTTGACTCATGCTTTTTATTGCCAGTCTAGTTCAACTCCTGAGGTCACAAAAAAGTGCAATAAAGCATAAAATCAAAACCACAGTGCACTCTTTGTATAAACATTTGCAGTCTATCCTGAAACACTTGGCCGAAAGGCAAGGAGCTACTAAGCCATCTGATAAGGATGTCCAGAAGTTCTGTGCAATCCTGCTCTTCCCTCCTCACACAGAGATGAGTTTCTCAACGTGTGCTCTTTAGAAGAGGGTACTGGCTTTACCTCTGGGTTCAGAAGTTCCCGTTTGAACTTGCTTCTTCAATACTCTAGAAATTGCTAAGAACTAACCAGTCAAGATTACGGATTCTCTACATCAGTCAGGATCAGACCATAACACGACATGTGCTTAGCTCTGTGCGGGCATCAGCAGCTATTTTACAGCATGAAAGCTAGATAATTATTATATGCAGACAAGTAAGTCTGATAAATTATCAACAGTAACCTCACTACTTCACCAGCTTTTGAAAGCACTTACGTTTCATTAAGCAGAACTGCAGGATGAACAACGTTAACTTAGATGGACAAAGTAATTCCTTCTGTAGTCCCACACAGCTGAGACTTTGGTTCTGGCATGCAGTTTGCAGGACGGGCTGGAAGATAACCTTTAAAGCCCCTGGGCATCAAGCAGAGAACTGAATACGTAATGTTCTTCTCACTCTGTACTTAGAGAAACGAGTAACATTATCTCACTTACAGAGCATCTCAAATCACTTATTATCATGGTGTGGAGCTGTTGACTGGCCCTAAGATGTAAAGGCTCTCGCAAATCTGCTTATATTCGGCTTAAAACCCCGTCAGCATAGTGGACCGTAGCCTTCTCCGCTGCACTTCATGCCCTTACAGAGATGTCAGCTCCCTAGCACTCTGCTTTGGCCTACTACATGTGTACACAGGAGGGCATGAGAGGAGCACAGAAATGGAAGCAGCCCTGTTCAGCCACTATTTTGATAATGAGCATTTTATTCCCTCTAGGGGACTTTCATAACATACACAGCAAGCTACCCAGATCTGCCGAAGAGCAGCTGATCTGTAACTGTGTGTTAAGAGATATTTCCATCGTTAGAGATCTAGCCTTTAATCCAGAAAGACCCCTACCTACTTGCATAAATATCCAGTTGAGCATGGATCCTGGAGGGCAAAGGACGATAGAAAAGCAAAAGGGACCTCGTATTTAAGTGATTATTCCTGTGTTTTTGAAGAGCCTTTGAGACACTTCATGGCTTACGTGGTTTGTTCTCCAGGGTATGGGAGTTTCATTCTGACAGCAGCTTTGACAGAAAACTTTTTCTGTTTGTCTGTTTTGTTCTGTCAGTGCAGGAAAGATTAGCTCTCCCTGAAATTTCAACAAGGGACAGTTTATCTTCGATGCTAATTTCCCTTATTACTCACTGCAAAGCATGTATTAGACAAAGGCTGTCTTGGATTACGCACTAAGTTTCCACAACTGACTAACATGAGATAATCCCAAACATACTAAATTTCAAAAACATTTATTGAAACTGGTGATTTTCCACCCTCATGATGAAATGTATTAAGAAAAGGAATGTTTTCTAAATGTCAGGAGGGGAGGTACCTGGATGAATCTTGTTAACAAGAATGCATTTTGTCAATGCATCTTACATACGTTGTGCCTAAAAAAATCAGTGAAGCAGAAATGAGTACGTTCTAAACGACAAATGTCACTCCGAATAGGGGTAAGTATTACCCTAAAGATCCGTACTGGCATTTGAGCTATGTTCAGGGGTTCATGTATGAACAGCAGAATTGATGCAGCTTTAGGCTGTCTGCTTTTCTTTATCAGAGCTTGAGAGTCACCACTTGTTTAAAAACTGAATTCTAAATACTGAAAAATAGTTGTCTATATTGCAGGCCTTGAGTCACAGTGTGCAGATATACAGAACTTTGCAGAAACCCTTGGAAAAGAAAGCAAGAGGTGCTGTTACAGCTATGGATTTAGCCTCATGGATTTTGCATATTGTGTGACTTGAGGAGTTTCCAAACCTGAATCTATTTGTCCTAAAAACTGATAGCCGAACTGCAAACCCACTGAATTCTGAAATGTTCAACACAGATTCCAGACCTGAAATACACGGCTTAAATTCATTTAAAATTGGGGGGAAACTTTGAATAAGCTTATTCTCAACAACATTAAGGTAATGGACCAGAGCAAGAAGTTAGCTGTGTTCTGAAATCTACATCCCAAGCCAGCAAAACCTATGGTAGGGGGACAAAGACTAGCTAACCAACCACAAAGATCCTTTCTATGACCCAACTGGTGGTCCTCGATTGCTCACCTGCGGCTGCCAAAGCAGCTCAAGGGAAACAGGCATTGGACAGATGCTGGCGGTGTGACACGCACCAAAAGGGACAGCACATTTCCTGATGTGTAGGCTCAGGCCTCATGTCAAGCAGTAAGGAGATAACAACCCCGGAGGCACGACGAAGGCGTGCCGGAGACACAAAAAAGTATGAATAATAGAAAATGAGGGGCAGACAAGTAAAGTTAAATCATTAACAGGCTGGACTGAGACATATCAGTTGAGAGTTAACCGTGGCTTGGCGAAGTGACAGGAAAGCCAGCACACGATAACCATGCTCAGAAGAGAGCAAGGGATGATGGAAGAATGTGACTGCTACAGGAAATTTGGTTAAATTATGCTAATGGTTACTGGTGGACTTGTAATTAGGTTAGAGGGCAGCTATATTTAAAAAGAAGAATTCCTGCCTGGTTTTAATTGATATTTTGAAATGGAGAAGCCCATATTGCTATTTCTGAGGTTTACCCAAAAGCTTATTTTTCAAAAGAAAAAATTCAATGACTTCAGTAACAATTAGGCTCAAGTTGGAGAAACCTTTCTGCAAACATCCCCTCTGAAATTTCAAAATATAAAACATATGTTTTATACATCCATAAATAAAAAAAAAATAAATAAGGAGTTTCAAGTTACCTGGCAATAAGCTGGTGGTCATAAAATATGACGGTATTAAAACTACCTAAACACCCGTTTGCTTATGGTTTTGGGCAGACAGGAGTCATGGAGAGAAGGAATAATACTTGTGAAAATGAAACAGAAGCTCTTCTTTTGCTTATTTTAACAGAAAATTGCTTGCGCCCTCTGCAGTGGCTCTGTCTGTATGACCTGCACGGCATGAAGTTAGCTGAGAATTTTCACAGCTCAGAAGTTACCCTATTCAAAGTCCTATCCATTTTTTATCCTTTTTTTTTTTTTTTGAGAACAAATACATTATGGTGTATTCCTAACTAACTAATTCACTCATTTACCCTTTAAGGCAGGCAGTTTCCCAAGAGGTGTGCTCTAATCTCTGCTGCTCCTTACACCCTTTTTACTGACCTCACTGGGGCCCCGGTGTGGAGAGGATGACTACTTCTCAGAAGAGGCATATGTCCTAAAGTTAAGTACACACGTTAGAGATGCAAACCTACTTTTGGGTGCAGACTGGACACACATCACATAGCCTCAGTGTTAACAATGGCCTTTCAGTATGTCTGCTAAAGCAGTAATTTCTTTTTTCTTTTAAACCTGTCTTCTTGTTTGCTGCCTCATTTACAGCTAACAATAACAGAATCAGGCCCAGAAATTAAAAGTTAAATCGCTGATGATTTCGCTATCTCTCCCAAGGAAACAACAAAAGTCCACAACCTTTTAACCTTTTCCATCCTATTTGCTAATTACTTACTTTGTAATTAACCCATTATGCATCTGTCATTGTGTTTTAAATTAAATCACTTTAATTGCTAGTAAGTAGGGTTTATTTAGTTCCTGGTATGGTTCTACAGGGTCATGAGTGGGGAGCTGTTGAACCACTCTGCGTTACAGGTGGCTCGCTGCAAAACTGCTGAAGCTGCTAAAGATAAAGAAGAGTTAAGCTGCTTTCCCCAGGTAATGTGATTTAATGTCTAATGGCACATTTCTAATGGATGAAAGTTTACTGCAAATATGGGAGGGCATTTTTCCTTCCTTGTATACAGATCACATTGGGCATTATTTTGTTTCTCAAAATCATTTTTAATGAAGGAATAATTATGCTAATATTTCTAGAAAATGCCTATCACCACAATGCTTACTTTGCTGTATAGTAAAACTCTGTCAATACAAACTTTATATAAAACTGCTGAACTTCAATACAGACAATAGGGGAGATCTAACACATAGGACACAGGGAGTTACAAGTACGGGGATCGGAGTTAACACACTTTACTATCAGCAGATAAAGCATCATAAAAACTGGGGATAGACATAGAATATTTTGTTTTCTGTAGCACAGCCCCCTTCTCCTTGTGTGACCTGAGACACTTGACTGACCCTGCAGAAAATACCCATTTTTTTGCTGGGTTAGTGAGTTGAACCAGCCCTGCAAGGCGGCTGGCGTGCACTGCAGCGGGCACGAAGTAGGAGCCTGCAGCTGGAAGGAGGGAAGGGGAGGGAGACAAGGCAGGAGGTTCACCCTGTCTCCTAAAGCGGCACCATGGAGGAACACAGTACAGGTTTATGCCTTTTGTAATAAACCAGAGTATTTATGACACCATGCACTGCAATTACTTTCTAAGTGTTAAAATAATTGAGGGTTTCTGAAACACCTTCAAAGATTCTAAGTCTTGCACTGGTGAAAAAAAAACCCTAAAAACAACACGATTCATTATAACTTTTTATTGTATTTAGATCCTTATGCACTGAAGAAAGGCAGTAAAAAGTGCTTGCTCTATGTTTTAGAGAATGGAAATGTGAATTTGGTATGGTCAGGCTTCCCCTTAGTATTAAATAAAGTCAAGAATGGAGTACGGATGAGATGTGAGAATAAATTTCCATCAAGAACCCCCACACCTTTGCTCAGTTACCTAAACGTAACTATGCCTCAAATAAACAATAAAGACCACACATGTGAAAGCTGTCAGGTTGAGCGAGCTGAACTTCCCACATACACTTTTTCTGAGAATTCATTAACAATACCAAAATCCAAGATTAGCCCAGACGTTAAATGTTTTCTTCCCTGCTCCTGCCAGAAAAAAAGTATGTGTATGAAATTATAGGGAGTTATTGAGCAGAGGTCTTAGTCAGACCTACATAGCCCTTCCAAAAGACAGTCTCTGTGTCCAGTCAGGAAGCTGTAATTATTAACCTCTGAAGCTCACTATGTCATCTATGCATTCTTCCCTTTGGCTATGGGCAACTAAGACACAGTGCATGGCTGGAAGATTGAGGTGCAGCATTCTGTTCCTGCCAGATTTCTAACACTGCATTCATCCTGACCCCTTTCCTCGCTGATCTCAGTAACCCCAAGTCCAGAGGCAGCGTGCCTGGGGGCACCTCTTGCCACGATCAGCAGAGCACCCCATCTCTGCATTCACTTTGCTAGCATCTGCACTGCGAGGCAAGGCTTACAGGGGCAGAGGAATTAGATGAGGGACTGGAGAATGATGTGAAGGACAATGGGACACAACATGGTGACTCTCACATTTTTCATTAGGAGCCTTGGGATGGCCTTCAGGGACAGCGTGGCCTGTCAGCGAGAAGTCACCGAAAGCTCAATAAATAGATCCATCTGTTGTACAGGGAGGAACAATGCAAACAGAAAGCTTACTTTTGCTTAGAAAAGGGGAAGGGGGCAAAGGCACAGCAATGGAACCAAATTAAGACTCAGAAAGATAGTCCCAACAGCTGTATTGTGAATACGCCATAATATTACATGACCTATCTTAATATGACCCACATATGGCCCAGACTGAGACGATGAGACTCTGAGCAGGCATTCCAGAAGCTCAGACCAAAAGAGAAAACCAGACTCCTGGCAGAAGCAGGCAGCTTTGAGGGTGGCCTGCACCTTGGTGTGCAGAGATCCGTGCTGGAGACAACACACTAACAGCCCAAGCCTCTGGGAGAATGGCAGGGAAAGAACGATATGGGGATATTCAATTGCACAGCCCTGTTCCACGCCGCCTGCTTTGCCCGGGGTGCGAGTTAGGCATCTGCAGGTCCTTCACTTTCCCTGGTTTCCAGTTGTTGACTTGGTACCCTCAGATCTTTCCAGCTGCGCCACTGCCTGCATTCAAACCCTGACAGAGGTAAAGCCATGGGACCTAAGGCGTGTGCTTATGGAAGCAATAACGTTAGGATTCCTGAGAGGGCAGAGGGAGGAGAGTACAGAAGCAGGACCCTCCCAGTGTCCTGAGCAAAACCTTGGTATGAGCACTTTCCCCAGAGCGCACACCAACAATTACACGGGAGAATCTTATCCACCTCCTTCATTAAGTTCATTAAACTCTTAATACTGCACAGCCCCAGTGCTTCATGATGACTGCGTGACTGAGGTAACACCAGGGCATCAGAGCTGCTTTGCTCTCCTGGATGGACCAGGCTTTTCTGTTAAAACAAACTCTCTCCCATCCCCTCCTTTACCATTTTCCAATTAACTTTCTTTCTAGTTCCTGATGTTGATGCATTTCGTTCCCGAGGATATCAGATCCGACAGCTCCAGCACCGAACGCCAAAGCCACAGCCCTAATGATTCAATCTTTGTCTATTGCTCCTGCGCATCTGCCATCTGAAGAACAGATCCTTGAGGAACGTACCTGCAAGGGGGTGCAATCACCATCCAAAAAAACCTGACAGATGACCTTAAAAGTTAGCGGGAAGGGCAAGACAGCAACAACACGGGGTGTGCTCCCAGCAGTGCAGCATATTGGGACATTCAAAGAAGTGGAGTTTTCTGTTCTCAAGCTCGATGTAAAGGCACCGCACGAGTGAGGCATGGAAGACCACCCGGGTCAAGGTGCCAGATATGTTCTGTCTGCTTATCTCAGGAAAACTTGCCTTGAAAATAAAGTCAGCAAAGAAGCCAAAGAGAGCCAAGTGAGAAGCCACAAGTAAAATGCCTCCCGAACACAAGAGAGAACATAGCTGGAAATTGCTACTTTGTCAGTGGATTTCATTCCTCCATTTAGTGGCATCTCTATTTAACTAATAAGCAGTTTGATTTTAGCCAGACACTCAGAGATGGCTTTTATGCCACTCCCATCAGGAGAAGCAGAAGGGGATGTCATCTCTGCACGGCTGATACTGACGGTTCCCATGACTTATCGCAGCAGCATCACATGGATATTGAAAAGGACAGTGGAAATACACAATCCCACAGGTGATACTCCTTGTACTTCCCATCAGGCTTATCTGCAAACATGCTAAAAAAGCATCCAAGACATTATTTTCCTGGTGCTTTCCACAGTGTCTTGAGCAGTAAAATATTAGAAGTGTCAAAGGCAACACACAAATCAAAATTAAGGATGTAGGCATCTTCTCATCCCAGTGATGGGAAGGAGCTAATCTATCAGAACAATTTTAGAATTAATAAGTTTCATAAGCATTAATATATGGATCTAATCTACACTCAGTGTTATCCAAATTACCTTGTGCTGAAAGAACAAGTTCTGTACAATAAAGAGAAACAAAGGAAGCTCGCAGGAAAATAATTAAAACTGGGAGTTGCAATGGGAATTGGAGTCAGCACTACCTCATGTTCTGTGTTGAAAATTTATTCTTATGGTAACCCAGCTTCCTCATCTGTAAGGTGGAGATGATAATACTCATCTCAGTTCCCACAGTGTGCCAGTAAGATCTACAGATAAGCCATCAGAATTGCTGTTATTAATATTATGCATGCTTGGCCTGCATTTTTAACTTCAAAACAGTTACATAGATTACATTTTTGGTCTACTCTCAGTCTTCTGGGGATCACCTTTTTCAACTTCAGAAAAAGTTATTCTCAAATTATTTACTGCATTTGGGCATATTCTTCACCACTGACTTTAATTCTGTTTTACAGCTTCGTAGTTTTTATGGGATTTTGTTCTCCGTATGATGTGGGAACACAGTAGCACAGTGATTCAACAAACACCAGTTTTACCAACCAGCCAGATTTAACAGGCTATTTCTTGTTGTATCCTATAAACACAGTGAGCAGCCAATCTGATATTTAATGATGCAAACTATAAGCAAAGGTAGTGTTTTGTGCCAAGATACAATATGTGGAGATTGCAAAAGCACATAGTGAAATATCTGTGGAAAAAAAATACAGCATGGAGGTTACTGAGTTGTTCTTTTTGTGGGAATCAAAACCAAGTATCTTTATTATGAAAAGCAGATAACTAGATTAATTAGAAAATGCCTGAAGATATTGACAGAATGAAAGAACCTCCTCATATTCTCCATGGAAGGTATTTGCAACCAACCGTGCTTTTTATGGGAAAACTTTATTAGAACGGGATTCCCAGATTTATTTTCATGTTCTGCCATCCACTAACTAAGAAACTTTGGGCTGAATGATGAAGCAGATTGATTACAAGGGAAGCACAAAATGTACTAGCTTCTAAATAGGTCTTATTTTTTAGTATATGTGAAGCTGAAGAATCTTACATAAGAAGTTATTTATAATGACTTCAAAATGGAGCTTTTCTTGAGGTATCCTAACTAAATTATAGAAAGAAAAAAAAAAAAATCTATGAAACAGGAGGAGGGATGTTTTAAAAGCAGCTACTTGGTTTTTTTAAAAACCTCTTTGTAGACCTCTCAAAAGTGAGACTGGTATACTATTAGGATTTTCTGAACAGGCACAAAAACTATAGCTTTCCAGTACAGGGTACAGTGGCCCATAAAGTGCTGTCCTTGCTTACATACAGACAATTAAATGAAACAAAAAAAAAGTCTTAGAAATTCAGCATGAAAAAGCAGGTTGCCAGTCATGACCTGACTCATGGTTCCTGAGTGCTTGAAGTTGACAGCACTGGATCATTGGAAATGTTTTAGTAACATAGACTTCTCTCCTGAATAAACTGAGACGTCACTACAATCCATCAATTTGCTGGAATTCACAACCATGCTGGACTTTATTTCTGAGCTATTGTGGTCAACAGCTATAGCCAAAATACATGTCTCTCTTCCAGTTCTCCTTTTTAAATCATATATCTTTTTACTAACATGTATTTCTTCATTTTGGTTTTATCTATCCTTACACTTTTTTGTAGCGTTATGGGCTACAAGTCATGAAAACCCTGCTCAGTTGTAGAAATAAATATTCTGTTCGATACTCAGGACAGATTTAAGATGTCATTGTCAGCTTTAGGATATCTGTCCGTATTAGTCATACTGACAGCATTAAGATAGTAAGAGAAAAGATAAGGGTGTGCTGTAAGGCCCACTGAAGCAGAGGGAGTCTTTCTATTGACGTTGGCTATTTTGTACCTTGTTCCTCTAGCACGGGTTAGGACACAAAGAAGAGCTTCTCATGCCAAATTCTGTACTCACTTCTTCATGTGTGCTCATTTTTGTTGAGCAGGCTCAATAATGTCTACTGGGACAGTCATTCCTGCAACCTTTACACAACTCTTACCTTACTTCATGCAGTCTGTCTGGGAGAGGGGCCAGGCCTTCATCTTTTACAAAGGAAAGCCTTTTCCTCTGCCTGTCAGAGTTTATTCCTTTGCTTCACTCTCTATTTTACTGTATTTCCTTTACCGGGTTCAAAAAGGTTGGTGCTTTGTTGGACATCTACCCATTGGAAACAGTAACGCTGGCAACAAGGCAGCTTTTTCAAAATCAGGCCCAAAATATCTGCCCACGGCAATACACCATTTAGGGATGTTACCTTTAGGGACAAAAGGGTCTGCAGTTGAGGGTGGGCTGTTTATTTGGCAGGAGAATAGAGTGGAGAAAAGATGTACAAGGGCAGCAAAAAGGAGGGCCTAGAAATAGCAAAAGGGATAACAGCAGATGCAAATTACATTAATGAGGGCTCCTTTAGGCATCCAGCCGGTGGCCATGCCCTTGACTACTGCAGCCTGCTGTCCTAAATCAGAACAACCCAGCCTGTTCTGAGCACACCCTGTGTGCCGACCTGCTGGCACAGCCAGGAGGACCGGGTGGCATGGGTGCAGGGGAATATCCCAGGCGGATGGATTTAATATTGGTATTGCTGTGGTGGTACCTGTGCCAGGCCTGACAGCATCAGCCTCTTCCCAACCTCCTCCTCACAGACACACCAGCAGAAGGAAACCCTCTCCCACCAACGTGGCGTCATCTCCCCAAAACAGCTTCAGCTAAACCGATAGAAGCAGTGGCACCTTTTCATTGGCACTGCTTCATACATATTAGGGGTTTTGCCAGGATAATTCCACTGGCTAGGAGGGGATGATTATTTTTATATGCCTCTACACAACATATGTATGCTGGCAAAACCATTCAAAGTCAATTCACTGCTTGTCTAGTCCCAAAGATGGAGTTAACGCCTTCAAATTCAGTGAGCGGCAGAGCGGCTAATGAAACTCAATTGCCCGTATTTCTTCACAAAAATGCTACATGAAATTATTGCATTCTGACATTGAAAGTGTTATTTCTGTGACAATAGGGACTAGGTGAAAACAGAAATCTCTTCCTTTGAAATTGTTTTTTCCACTGGCACTTTTCTAAAATAACCCTTAGATCTCTTTTCAGTCAGGTTTCATACAGATACAGTTTTACTTGTATTACCTACCGTCTTTAGATACCGCACAAATTATCCTTAAAGAGACTACGTAGTGTATTATCCTCACAGATCTACGAATCCAAATACCCCCACTCCGAGTGTATATTGCTGATGCTGAGGGATGAAATACCTAAGGCTTAGTTTTCCAGCAGACAGATGTGCTGCCTTCGGGTGCTGGCTATGCTTCTGAAGTTTGCTTCAAATACCAAGTGAGATACCAGAGAGAAAAGAGAATTCATCTACAAGAGTCAATACCCTCAAAAGTAAAAGGGGAGTCCTACAGCTCTCAGCTGCAGATAGACAGAAAGAAAGAGGGGTTTGTTCATCAAGGAGAAGACAGCAAAATTCAGAGACCAGCTTGCAGAAAGAAATCTGACTGGCTCCACACCAAAACATCTACAGTAGATGTAAACCCAGGAACGTCACTGAATATATATTGCTGCTTACTCACTACAGGTTTTTTTTTTTTACGAAAACCTCTTCCATGTTCTCAGAGGCAGCGACTGAATCTCCACTGAATAGCACCTCCTGCGTTCATAGCACATTTACAGCCGAGCAAAGCACTGCTCAATGCCACAAACGCAAACAGTTGCACAAAGCAGCCTAACTCTGAAGAATCCAGGCACTCCTAGGAATAATCTGGCATTCGGGATGCTTCTGTGAAATCTGTGAGATGGGTTGGATAAAGATGAGGTACCCAACTGAAACACTTTTGACTTTGCAAAAGCAAAAAATCTGACAAACGGTCTGATCCTGAATCATAGCCTGATCCTGTTCCCATTTAACTCAGGAGAACTACCCACTGCTTATATTCTTCCACAGAAAAGCGGAGACAGCTGAAGGCAGCAGGCAAGGTAGGCAGCAGCGTAGGGCAGACAGCTGCCTACAGCGCCCAGGGGAAGACGGAGCGCGGTGCTCACCACAGTTCCATCAGCCCTCACTACTGCATTGTCTCACAACTCACACTGATTGAGATCAAGGAACTCAGCTGAAATTTTATCAGGCTAGGAGTACACATTGTTTATAAGTCTCAGCTGCTCTGGAACTGGATAGCTGATTTCTGGAATACTGTCCCATTTTAGGCAAGTTGTATTACCACGTAAGTCACCTTGTGAATTTTATGCATTCACCAAATAAACCCTCACTTGATGCTGGGGAATATTTGTTTCTCTCAGTATTCTTTCACACCCGATAGATATTTTTTTTGATCTGTTCGTTTTTTTAAATCCACGTAAAACAACTCCAGGCTGATCTCAGTTCCACGCTGCACAGACTTCTCTCAGAAGAGACTGACATTTTCCTTTCTGACGTTTCAGGGAATATTCAAATATTTTATATAAAAAGAACAACAGCTTCAGCAGGGATGCTGAGAGACCTCAACCGTGGCCAATGCTACCTACCTAGCAAGGAGGCGCAGAGCTGGGGATCAAATCGGGGAAGAAGATGAGAGATGTGCATAGGAAAGCCTCAGTGCTGCAAACCTGATCTGTTGTGCATAAGGCATTTCCTCTTGCTTTTGGGAGACAAGGACGGATCTGACTTGGCTGCTCCAGAAGTGTGCGCTGCCAGCCCAAATTCACTAGCTTGGGGGGGGGCACGGACACACATAGCTTCCACCCCTCTCTAAGGCATATTTCGCTATGGGCAGCTGGAGCAGGTTCATGTATAAGTGCCATAAGGAACCCCAAGAACTAAGTCTCAAATAACATTCAAACTACGAGAAATAGGTGTCACAAAGCAAAACCTTCAGGCATTTACCTTCAAAGCACTTTTGTACTGCACCTAGCATTTTGATCTCCAGATAAAGTCACTGGTCCCTCCACTGTGCTCAGGTCCTTGAAGGCACACAGGATAAAGCCCATATTCTGTTTGTTAGTCTTCTTTCATTCCCCTTTCGTATAGATTCCTAAAGTTCTGTCTTTCTGGTCTTCCTTAAGAGTCAGGAAATATAAAGAAATCAGTGGGTGTTTTTAAGCACTCTAGTTGCCAAAGTATGACTTGAATGGTTATAATATGTGATTCAACTCAAATGAGTTTCTCTGCGTTCTCACCATTTAAAGATTACACTTCCTTAGAGCTGTTTGTGCCACTGAATCAGAAACTTCAAATGAAAATCTGGTATTTGCAAATTCCTAGTCAGAAACCATAGCAAGTGTCATTAGCTTTTCAAACAATAGCATGTAGAAAACAATTTCACCAGTAAGGAGGAAAACTTAGCAGGAATCCATTCATCATAAGACATTGGAATTACTATTATTTAATTCAGGGGTTTTATGTGATAATAATTTCTTGTTAAAAAACAAGGGGGGCTGTTAAAGATGTCACAGAAGTACTGTCAGGGACTTCAACTAAGCAAAAAAATCCTTGAATGTTGCCAAGAGAACTGGGAACATTTTTGGAGGGGAGCATATACTGATCTGTTCTCCCATGCGGGAATACTTTCTCTGAATAAGGTCCACAGCGGACTCCCCGTTTAGGGTTTCGGTCTTTTAGCAAGTCAGTCCACAACCACTTGGATGAATTCTGATCTGCAAGTATAAACCTTAGGTTTTTGCTCATTACTGTAGCTGGTTGCAAAGGGTTTTCATTTCGGTGTACTGCTACGTTACGGAGTATGTGCTAACACTCTCATTCCACCTCTATATTGTTATTACAAGTCAGTCTGATGGTAAGGAAATCTGGGTTTGTTAATCTTGCCAATACTCTGCACTCTGTCATGTGCTGCTCATTAGGAACCACGGGCAACCAGACTGTCTCAGCTGATCAGTTCTAAAAGTTACAGGAGCCTTTCCCATCTCGCTGGTAATAAAGACACGAAGTCTGCCGCTATTACAGTTCTCTGCAGAGGAAAAGCAGCAAGTGCTAATTAAATAAGGTGCCACGGTAGGCTGTACAGCAAATGGCATTCAGAATGAACGTTGGAGTGTGAAGGACGGAAAGCTTGTTTCCTCCTTCCAAGAAACACAGCAGAAAGTTAAACACTGAATAACCTCTCCAAAATAGTACCATCCTCATGTATGTTACTAATTTGTGTACAGCAGTGAAACACCCTTCAGCTCTGCGTTAAGAACTTAATTGCAGCTTTCAATGGGCTTTTAGCATTTTGACAAGCCTGAAGTTCATTCTTCCGATGCAACCGATTTACTTGGTCCGTCCATACGGGCATGCTAGCAGGGTGGGTACTGTTGTAATTTGTGAGAAGGATTTGCAGGCTGAAGTAGTGACAGACAGAAAAGTTTGAAAGGGTTTTCGTCTTACAAGGTTTCATACAAATTCTGGTACACCGGAGGTTACCTGTTGGGACTACTACAGCACATCTTGCATGAGACAAAGTGAACACCTCGCCATGTGGGCCTAACAGAGATTTGCTAGCTGGTGTATGTCTCTTGTAAACCCAGGCTCACTGATGCTAGCTTCAAACTCCATACCTACCCTATGCAATCTCCTCTATTGCTCATCTCTAACTAAGAGTGTTCTTCCCAATACAGAGTGCTTTTACTGGAAATTCAACTCCCAGTGTCCTGCTATATCCACAAGCAATGCTGGCTTTCCCTTTTCTCCACAGCTATCTTTTATGTATCTCATGAGAACTATTATCACGGTCTTCCCAACCATCTCTTTGCAAAACTATAGCGCTGTGCTCCGCTAAACCTTTACTCAGAAGTCAAGCCTCCTAAGCCTTTGATATTTCTTGATCCTCTTGTCTATACTCTCTCCTGTTGCTCACTCTCTCTCCTACAATACAAAAACAGAGTGGGTACTCCACCTGGGACAACGCAGCTACATACGTATTTTTCAGTCATTACATAGGGCAATCTACGTATTTAACTATTCCAGATAATTTCCTCTGGAGTAATTGAGCTTTCAGGTTAAATTAAACTATGTAGAGATCGCACTGAAAGAGGAATAAAAGCGTCCATTTATGCAGCTCACCCGGAGTAGCTACTCCATCTCCAGTTTTCAGTTGACACTTTTCCAAATGAATGCTGCCGGTATGTGCACACCCGCAAACGTATGCATTCCCCCACTGCAGACCTGATGTCTAGATCTATATCCCACATAGGAAGGCTGAACTCCCAACAGTTCTGCACTTCAGCGACAGCTACCAAAGATGGAAGGAGAGCGTCAGTCCGCACTTCTGAAAGTAAGACCTAGCCTTGCAAGACCATTGGTTTTAGCTGTCGAGATTTATTTTTATTGTTATGGACACTTTTATTATTGCAATGGACTAGATGTCATCGCTGTTCACCTAAGACTTCATTTAAATATACTTTTAAGTCTTATTTCCTGGGATTAATCAACACATCGCAGCACCAATTTTCATTGACGGCGCAGAAAAGGTCAATATGCAAATACAACGCGCTAAGAATGGATGCACTCTGAGTAATGCCCAATCAAGTCAATGAAATGACATCCTGAAGACAAAGTTTAGCTTTTTGTTTTACCTCTGGTATTTTGAATCCGTTCCACAGACTAACGCTTGATTCAAAATGTCAGGGAGAAAAATGAGAAATTAAGTAATGCAGAAATAACGTTTTCTTTCATTACGCACAATCTATTTATACAGTGGCAATCTCTGCATTACTTTCTCCATGAGAAAACACACTGATTATCAATCAAAGTTTATTCTGCTTTTCTTCAACTTCAATCTCTTTCTATTTCAACTGGAGTATATATGTAAATTGTAAAATCAGTTATTACTTATATATAGATATATTAAATGAGCATCATAACAACATTACCATAATCAATCTTTTTTGTATCAGGGAAGCAATAATAATCTTCTAAGCTATTTGAATGCAAGTACATAATTCTGAAGAGCCGTCTGGTCAGCATGATCTTGAGCCTTTTCTGGGTGACAACCAATTTGGCAGATATTTTTTGTTAGAAATTGGGAACTTTTAACATCATATAAAACATAAGTGAAATGATCCAAAGACCAATGACTTCACGAATGCTTTCCATTCAAAAAGCTCTCTGAGAGTAACACATCCTGGAATAAATCATAATGGAGGATGGGCATGCTACAGCAAAGTACACCTAACTTTTCTCCAGCTGATAAATATCCTTACTTATTAAGGAGGTCTTCTGTTTGGCATAAAGCTACTCACATTTGTAATTCTTCCAGGGAGAAGATTTCATACAGATAGAGCTTCAATAGTTCTATTTTTCAGATACGTTGCTCCTGTTTTTCTTTCTTAAGTACCAGTAAGATGAACTGCTAGGTCCTTCCATCAAGCTGTTACCATACTGACAGGCATTAATATTGGAAAAAAAGAAAGGAATAAAAATCAGAGTCTATCTTCATTTGCTCTTTCTTCAGTATTACAGGGGTTCTAGATCATGTCAGAAAAAGATGCATCTAAGGATGGAAAATATTGTGCTGTCTTATATGCTCTAACACTACAGACATGAAAATCTCCCACGTGAGAAGAAAGATCACATCACTTGGATGCAGTCCTAGGTAGAGTGAAATATGGAAAATATGGACTTTTTCTCTGTCCCCTTCCTAAAAATTCACGTTTGTTTTTGACATCTGATGGATATCCAGCTGTTATTTTTATAAAAGCATTTATTAAACACCAGCACTTTTTTCTAAGTGGTTGCAAGTCCACTATAACTGCAATTCTTCTTTTAAAAATATTAACATTTACTGTCATTGAATTTCCTCTGCCATCTTACTACTTGGTCATACTCAGTACCGTCAGATCCTCCTACAACTCTTCTCAGCTGACGCTAGCACTGTCAGCAGGCTTTACTGCTTCAACGTCAACCCCTTTTCCATAGGTTGAACTACCCAGATGCCTGGACTGATGCCTATGGGACTCTGTTGGTGACTTCCCTCCACCGTAAAACTTAACCATTTACTCCCCATTGCTTCCTAACTTTTAACCTGCTATTAATGCACAACAGGAGTTCCCCCTTTATCACACAGCAGCTTTAATTCTTTTTAAGCCTTCATGAAAGAACCCTATCAAAAACTTCTGGAAATCCACATAGATTATATCCAGATCACATTTTTTTCCCCAAATCACTGTCTCCCTTGGAGAACTGGGTAGACTCATGCATTTTCATCTCTCCCTGTTAAGCCCTGCTGTTTAGCCTGCACGACAAAACCCACTATCCTAAGTTTTAACTGACACCCTGTTCCCATTCATTCCACGCTGCAGCTGTGGTTCATCACCCCCATCAGCTCTTTATGCGCACATATGACAGAGTTTGGCTGTCAGAAAATGAACGGTTATGAATTATGGAAAAAAAAGTTTTTTACAAGATCATTATTTCCCGTATCTGTTTTGTCTTTCCTTCTTTCTCCAATGCAATAAAAATGAGTAGAGGTGTGGGAGCAGGGACAAAGCTCTTGAAATAGTGATAGTCACTTGCAGAGTTCATTGCAAAGTTCATTGCAAAACCAACAAGCCAAACCCTACAGAATACCTTAAAACAAAGGCTTCCAAGCTCCTAGGTGACTTCAAAGCTTCACGAGACAGAGAAGGGCATTTCCAATGCAATTCCCTAAGGAAATAAGGTTTATCAGAGTGACTGCGCACCACTCCACCATCACCTTCACTTCCTCTGCCCTGTACCTTCTGTCCACCAGAAGGCTGTAACCCAGCTCCACAGGGACACCAAGGTCTGAGAAACACGCAGGTTTCGGCAAGCGCCACAGCAAGGCAGTAGCTGGACACAAGGAAGAGAGGCTGGCGGTGACTCCCTCCAGCAGGGAGCCAGGAGGAGTGGGGCATTCATCGGCTGGGGCCAGGGTCCCAGAGGAGGAGGAGGAGGGAAGGCACCACGACAGCACCCAGCCTGGGGTGACTGGCAGCAGAGCTACAACTGAACGGGACATAGTGCACCATTCGGTGGTTTTGTGCACAGTTTCTCTCCACATCTACAAAAATCCTTCCTGCTAATGTATGTGGTGCTCATGTCTCGTTAGCCAAAGTTTCAAGAAAACCTAGTTTAGGGAACCAGAGTCCTGCATCCCCTGGACCTCCAGCTTCCCTCAGAAGCCGTAACGTTGGTGCAGCTGGCGACCCCGCGATATCCAGGCACAGCACAGGGGTACAGGGCCACCAGCTCCAGCAGTTGGTGAGCATGTCCTACCCACTGGCCTAGGCAACACCAGGCACCTCACTACAGAGCAGTCTGCCAGGATGAAAACAGGATCATCAGGGCACTGTCCCCTGGGTCTAGCACAGGTTTACCTAACCCAAAAGGCTTTGAATTGAACTTTTCATTCAGAAAATCGTGATTTTCCCACTTAAAATTTCAGAGTGACACTCCTGTAACAGATCTCTAACGTATTTCACTTTCGGCTCCCGCACAGAGATAAAGCAGTTCTGTCACAGTGTATCTGACACTGGAGCAGTAGGTAGAGGCTGATGATTTCATAATGCACTTTCACTGTCACGTCTAAAGAATTTTGGCTGGCTGGCAAAGCGGATAGCAGACAAAGGCCAAAGTACAGTTATTCACACCCTGTGTATGGTTTGGTTTTTCTCATGTTATGACATGAGATGCAGGGAACACAGCACAAAGGTTTCTATCTGCTACAACAGAGAAATGCAGGGTTCCTGCCACAGAAGAAAAATCCATGCTGATACTCCCATAAGTATTACAGTGCTTATCTTTTGAGATAGAACTATCCAAATATATTCATAGATACAGATATATCTATCGGCGCACAGAGAAAAAGAGAAAAAGTTTATGTCTTATTCTAGAAAACAGTTACAACATACTCAAATGGTTCACTTGTAACATACTATGTGCAACTGAGTTGTCCTTTTAAAAGTGACTATAACTTTAGAGATTCATGTTCATCCAAAGCAATTATATACAAATCAGCCAGTGCTTGCAAGAAGGGCTATTTTTTCCTGGTTTTCTGGCTATAATCTTACAGAATAATTCTTATGGCTCAGTCTTGGTAAAAATACTTGAAAACACAGAAAGAAGTGCCACAGACACTGTTTCTAAAAAGGTTTTCTAAGCAAGATCCAGGTTCAGGTTCCCTGGATTCAAATGCTGGCAGCCAATGCTTTTCCTGAAACAGTCCGAACAAGATCCCAAATCTGAATAACAAGCTCTAAGAATATTCAGGTCTAGAAATGCACATCATATGAGAACCTTTACTCTGAGATAACCTGCTTTGATTGTATATACATTTTGAAAGAAAGTGAAAGCAAGGTCTGAGCAAATCAAAACATGAAATTGGAAGAGAGGGGAGGTAAAAGCTTCCACAAACTAAATTGTTATACACTACAGAATTTTGCATAGACCCACAAATAGGTAGGTCAAAAACCAAAAACACATGAAGAGTTGAAAAGTGAAACAATGTAGGTTTTAAGAGTTAGGATTAATCATCTCTCTTCCCTTTGAAAAAGAGCATTCCAAAAAAGCATCACCAAAACGTACGTAAGATGCCACAATAAAAAGATGCATTATGTACCAACAAATACTTAGTGTTTGAAGAGACATCACAAAAACTGCATCACAGACTTGAAATAGGTATTTAATCTCACAGACAATCCTGAGTTTAACTGGGTACAAAGGAAAGTGGCTTAGATGTCAGTTTCTCTATACTGAGCTCACAAAAACAGGCATTTGCCTTAGCTTCCCCATCCCCCCCCCCGCCCCGCTGGTAACAAATCCAGAAGAAACAAGGTTTTACTCTTTTTGTACATCAAGGCATATCTTTGCTACATTAACCTGAAAGAATTTTTCATCCTGTATCTTTGAGCTCCACACACAAATATCAGAAAGGCAAATACCACAGAGAAAAATGAACCTGGTTTAGAAACAGAATTTCTGCCATGACATACCACGAGCAGAGAGGTAACTTTTCACTTTCCAAATCACAAAATACTAAATACTGAAACATTCTTAGAAATGTTAACATTTAATCCTTTAATAGCATCCTCAGAGGCTTCACAACTCTCACCTAATTTGAGTGTAATAGGCTACAGCAATTTTTATTGCTGCACTGGACATAATTCTTTTTACGTGTGCTTTTATGTTATGCCAAAATTGCCCAAGTGCATATGAGTAAGTTTAGTGGGGCATTTGGGTGACTTTTTTTTTCTTTTTAATTTTTAGGCATGTGTATACATTAAATGAATGCTTTTGCTTTCTGCTTTGGTTTTCAACGAGCAGCATTTCTGACCATGCGGAGTCTTGCTATCGTTCCTGTCCGTTCCCACCGCATCTGCTCCACAAAACTTCCCAATTTTTTTTTTTTTTCCCCTGTAAAACACGTTGTATTTTGTATGAAAACCTGACACAGAACTGAAGAGAATTTAATGAAATGTCCTGGACAGCCCACCGCAGAGCCCTGCTGCGTGTGTGAGAAGGCGGCAGTGATCTGACCCCAGCTGGGCTCCGCGTTTGCCTCTCCCTGCCTTGTTCTGGCAGCGGAGAGCCCACCAGAAAACTGCTGGCTTCTCCCTCGCAAAAAGCTCTCTGAATGCCACATCTTGGAAAGCATGAGGAAGAAACATACATTTAGAAATCGACCCGCTGACTGCAGCAGAGTCTGAAAAGCAGCAACTGAGAAAAAGGAGAGAGGACTCACCAAGATACATCCTGATGTAGGGAGAACGGTTTTGCTAGCAACCCTCAACAGTCTGGAAGTTAATACTCAGCTTCTCTCCTCTTTTCCTTTCTCAGTCCCCCCCACTCCTAATTTCCCCATTTAAGGGAGAAAATAACAAGGCAGAAGACGCCAAGAGACTTTCATGACATAAACAATAAGGCCTTCCTGTGCCAACATTTCCTCTAAAAGAACTTGCCAATAAAGCTCCTGGAGGCCAGCAAGAGAAAGAAATGCCGAAACAGCCGTGACATGAACTTGGCATATTTTCTGACTCACTCACTTCCCTTGAGACAATCCCTCCAAGAGAATGCTGAAGGATAATGGGAAAAGAAAATTTCTTCCAGGGAGAAGGACTTCAGCTGCCCGTGCTATACAAGAAAACTGCCAATAAACTTTATTTCTGTTTACCTACAGACTCACTCACGCAGCCACCTCCACTGGCATGTTTCCTGACTCACACGCTCATGTTTGCACATTCATCTCCTAATCCTGATGTCTGAAAAAGGCAAGGAGACTTTCTCTTGAAAAATAAAATACTAAGAATCCCCACCTCCCAATAATTTCTGAGCAGCAGAGAGAACGATCAATAATTGATAAAGGGTAGCCAAACACTTGGCTGCTTCACATATTAAATCCAAATTTCCTTTTTCTATATTCCTGCTATTTATTCTTCATTAGTACTACAATCATTTCTTAGTGCCAGACAGGCTAGTCTATAAGACATTAGGGATACTCACGTATCTCGTAAATCCGTAATGAAAGACTGTCAGGATTATTTTGTCTTATCAATCCATCTCATTTGGAGTGTTACCACATTTTCAAAACCAAACGGCACGTTAAGAACCAGAAATTAAAATCTCTTTGGAAATGGGCATCTTACATGCACCAACACATGTGGTGCACACGCTCACTCACTGACTCCTGGGGTATGGCCATCCCCTGCCTAAAGTCCCTCGTGGTCAGGAACACGTGGGTGGGTGTCTCAGCTATCTCCCCTCATCCGCGCCTCCGTCTTCCCCTCCAGTGCAGGGGGAGCCTCCCGGGAGGCCTGGGCCCAGGTCCCGAGAGAGGGGACGGGCAGAGGGCAGGCCAGCGCTGTGCTGAGGGCAGGGGCAACACGGCTGCTCCTTCACTGCGGGGTCACGATGGCTCCTGCCCATCCAAGGGTCCAGGCTTGCTCCAGGGCTCTCTTCTAACACCAGAGCAGGCAGCAAACCCCCACCTTATTCAAAGACAGACCAAGGAGAAAGTCTCAGTCCTGCAACGCGGAGACACCGCCTCTTCCTTCCACATGTACCCAGTTCAGGGGACTGTGCGCAGATCTGTCCATCCCTCCACGTGAACCCTGTCGCCGCGCGAGCTCATGCTCCCTCTCCGTTTCTAAGAAGGCAGTGAGCGCTGCCAAGTGCTCCTCACTCGGCTAAGGGTTGTTATTGTTGCCGGGGTTTCTTTGGTTTTGCATTCAACTTTTAGATTAGCATCAGGGTATCACATATCAAAATAACCACTAGTGAGGATTTGCTGGCCTGCTCAGAAGTGAGGGTTCACCATACCTACAGCTGCATAATTTTACCGTAATGTAGTCTGATATCATACACCCCTGGTTTCTACTTTCTAATAACGTGCTTGCTGCTTTAGCGCTTGGGCTTATGTCACGCTCAGCAAGTCTCCTGACTCTCCTCTGAGAGCCTGCCCTACCCCTGAAGACCCTCAGCCATCCTATCTAAGCTGGTGCCACCAGACTGCACAATTTTGGTTTAGTTGGTTTTGTGGATATTTTTGGGGTTTTTTTTGCATTCCCAGCTAGTACTGCTCTGCTGGCAAAACACTGCATTATTCTATAATGTATATAACCTCCATTAGGAGTTGTCTACCAGCTCACCTTTACTCCATCGCAACTGCTGGGCACCTTGTCAAGACACACACAGAGCGCAAGCTTCTTTTTTTCTTAACCATCTTTTTCTGCCCACTCACAAAGTTAACACTGGCTTGTTTTTAGGTTTGTTTGCATCAAAACCTGAGAAAAGATGTGGGTTGGTTTTTTTTTTTTGGTAACACCACCAGGGCAAGCTATGTGTGGTTGGCTGGCAAACTGAAATTCAGGGCTGGGGCAGAAATATTTAGGAGTCAAAAAAAGCTGACTTGCTCAAGAAATTAAAGCCCTTCTGACAATGTTCCAGAGAGCCCCTGAGGAAAAGGGAGGGAACCAGAGAGACTCAAGGAAAATGGATGGGAGCCCAGCGTGGAGATTCACGCCAGGATGGTTCCTGGCCAAGAAGGAAGGTTGGCAAGTAGACAAATACAGGCTTTCATAGGCAGCATTGTAAACAAGACATTAAAAATATTAATCCATTTAGATTTCAAGCACCAAGATGAGATTTACTTAAGAAGCAGAATTATGCTGGTAATGGCTCCTCAAACATTTCAGCTGAATGTCAAAACTTTTGCTCAACTGTATCAAGTGAAAATACAAGGAGCTGTTGACACTACAATATTCAAACATTCAGTCGTATGGTAAGGCTGGAAAAACACAGAGGAAGGCAAAGGAATGCTTGAGCCTTGGGCAGAAACTCAAGCCTTCGCAAGGAAACTGCATTCACAAATTATTTTTACCTTCATTTCTGCACCAAAATAATAAATTGAAGAGGCAAAATAGTTTCTTAAAACCAAGCTTCCTTTCAGAAATCTTTTCAAATAAAATATAAATTACCTCTACCGAAACACTTTGTTTTCAAGTAGAAACAGTCATCTAGAACAGAATGTCTTTTGGTGTGAAAGAAAGTTTAAGTAAACTTTGAACACCTAGGATTTTTGAGAAAGTTTCTTCTTTCCTACAGGAATCGGCAAGTCTCCCCTCTTTCCTTCAGAAACAAACACTTACTCTAAATGACTGAATATTTGGGGTTTTTTTAAAATGCATTGGAAAAGTCATCTCCCCCCAAAGCAAAATGGCATTCGGTACAATCCTGAATCCAGGCTGGCCACTGCAGTACAGAAACACAGAGGAAACACATGCTGTTTTGGTGAACATGGAAAGTGTCAGGCCACTTCAAGCCTCCCACGGCCCGGAGACTCACGGGTCTCCTATGGGCTGCTGAGGGGGGTTCACAAGCTGGGCTACTGAGGGGCAAGCGCGTCAGGGGAGGCCCACAGGGAAAAACAACTGCCTTAAACAATGAGAAAAGTATGTTCCGTTGTCACTACACGAGATTCAAGAACTGAGAGAGTCAGGAATCGGAATATTCCTGGATTTGATTAAAGGAAAGACTAGCATTTCTTGAATCAACCAGGTTGTCCCTCACAGAAGCTCATGTGCAGAGCCTGTGCTCTAAGGAGGTTTTTCCCTCCCCCCTTCAG